>NC_052618.1:28201047-28501047 GCF_016545825.1 Eucalyptus grandis | reverse complement strand
GTTGTGACTATGTTCTTGCTTGAGATTTGGTTGTGGTTGCTCGAATCAATTTAGACCTTGTTCCTTGATTGAGTTCGATCCGTGTTTGATGAGTTTTGGCTTGTGCTTTAGCTTGAATTGCTTCGGAAAAAACCGATTTGTGTGTTTATTTTATATGCTTTGGTTTTTGTTTTGATGCAAACCTATTCGAAAGGTGTTTTTGTGAAAGCTTGCTATTTTCTTACAAAACTATTTATACCCACTTTCACAAGTGCATGTTCTAGTTCATGCCTCGAGCTCCGAAAAAGGGTTATGTCAGCCTTGATGTACATGGGATCATGATGGATTGGTCCTCTCTTAGTCTTGGTGCGATATCAAGGTGTATCATTCCCGAGCCAACTTTGGTAGTAAGTTAGTGAACATGTCATGATGGGTTAGTCCTTTCATGGTCTCGGTGTTATATTGAGGTATATCGTTCCCGAGCCAAGTTGGGTACTAGATCGGTACTCAAACGTGTTGGATCAAGTTGCAATCCTTGATTTGTGCTCGGCATGCTTAACGTCTTGGTTTCAGTAAGTCATTTCACACACTTATACATGGCACGCTTTTGGGCCCTTGAATTAAAAAGCGAAGATAAGAATTGGATTGTGATGTTTGATACATGGACACACGATGGACTAATTTATGCCGTCGACCGATGGATTCGATGAAGATGCCCCTTTGCTAATGGGATGCCTTGTTAGAAGGACGGGATATTGTAATAATTCTAGCCATCACCCTTCAATTAGGGGACGTTGCCCGATGGATTTTGGATGCCCAATGAATTCCGGAAGAGCTGATGGATTTCGACTGTTAATATAAAAACCTTGTGTGCATGAGTTCCTCATGTTAGAAAATGGATTTTAATTACGCTTGCATATTATTGAGTGAGGCGTGAGTTCCTCATACTATGGAATGGATCTTGTTTATGCTTGTACAATATTGAGTGAGGCGTGAGGTCCTCATGTTGTTGGTAAATATTGATTTATGTTTGCATACTATTGATTGGGGATTCCTCATATTTCATCCAAAACAAAGCTTTTGTTTTGCTATTGATCTGTCATCGACTAATGTTTTGGATGAGTTATATGTTTGTTGATAGACGAGACATCCTCCTACCTAGAAATTAGTGGGTTTTATTTACTGAGTCTATGACTCACCCTGTTGTTTTTTAGAATTGTAAGCATTGAGGTCTCCCACTAGTGCTAGAGTTATAGTCTAGTTAGAGGAGCTAAGGTTTACTCGGCCTTTGAAGCATAGAAAATGTAGAGGTTGTAAATATAATGGCCCATGACAAAGGGCCTGTAAATATAACTGATGTAATTGTATGTTTTTTTAAATGGTTGTTTTCCTAGCTGCTTGTTGTTGTCCAGGTGTTTTATATATATACGCTTCCATATGTACTTAATGAAAAGATTTAAAAAAAAAAAATGGGACGGCGATGTGCCTAGAACGTCACGAAAATAATCCTTATTGCTCGTGACTCTGGGGATGGAGTTGGGGTCGTGACAAATATCTTCGGGGTTTCAGCCCATGCTTGATGGGTGTTATTATTTATTCTTATCCCCCTCATCTTTGTAAAAAAAACTTTAGGAGTCATGTCTTATTCAAACTCGTCATAACTCCCGCGTCCTTATAAACCCCTCCCCATCCTCATGAAATCAACTAGAGATCTAATTTTAATCTCGTGCCATGCATGTCCTAGAAGGAGTCTTGCTCTATTACCATTTGTAATGATTCACCTTGATTCATATGGAGCAACCTCAAAATGAGTACTTATGTTGTGATAATTTGTGTTAGAGATATATTTAAAATTACAATTTTTCATTTCAGTCAACAATTTTAAATAAAAGATCTTGAGCAACTTAGCTACATTTTAGGTTGGAGGGTACTTTGAATTCCTCTATTTATTATCTTTCTCGAGCCAAATGTGTCATTGATCTTCTATCTCGAGCATAACTCACTAACAAACAAGGTAGTTAAAACTCATATCGAGACCCATGTCAAATTTGATGTTGAAGATAGTTATTTTCTTTCAAATCCAACACTTTATCGACAATTGGTTGGCAATCTTATATATCTCACTGTTATTCGATCGGATAACGCCAATGTTGTTCATATTGTCAATCAATACATAACCATGCCTTGAACGACTTAGTTTGCTATAGTCCTTTAAATTCTTTGCTTCGTCAAGGGTGCATTATTTTATGACCTTCATTTTTTTTGTTCACTCTACCTTAGAGTTGATAGCTTATTCAGATGCTACCAAGGCTACAGTTTCTTTTTAGGCAACTCACTTATCTCATGGCATAGCAAAAAAATAGATTGTTATTGCTCGCCCTAGCACAAAATTAGAATATCGAGCTCTTACTGTTACCACGTTAGAGCTATTTCGATGTCTATTAGAAAATATGCGAGAGCGTCATAATAGTGGTGCAATCATTCATTGCAACAATTGAAATGCTATCCAATTAGCACAAAATAATATTTTTCATGAATGCATCAAGCACATTGACAATGGCAAATTCTTCTTAGTACTATTCGAGTTGTATCCATTGAATTTGTTGATCAAACTTATGACATCTTCACCCAAGGCCCATTCACTTGGGTGTTTTTCAGATCTTTTTTCTAAATTATAGTTGGTTTCTTTTAAGTCACCTAATTTTTTAGGGGAGCATTTGAGATATATTTAGGACTACTGTTGAGGATTAGGTCAGTTGCATTTTACTTTAATTGTAATTATGTTCATTTACCTTCTCTCCTTGTATGTAGGGGTTTTGCACTCTTCTTTTGGTAATATACATTAGGGGTGATCGGGTCTAGGGTGGGTAGGGTCTAAACCTGGACCCTGTACCCGACCCTGTTATAACCGGTTCTTTTTTTTGGAACCCTGTTCCCAACCTTGTTTGCATTGGACCCTGTTCCCAACCCACCCTGTTTTTTCAGTCCGGAAATAGGGTTAACCCTGTTTATATTGGAACCTGTTTTGCATAAAAATTGTTGTACAACACTCATATGTAAGATAAAGCGTTTAACTGTCAAACGCTTTATCTTACAACTAGAACAAGCCCTCTTAATGGGGAAGGAAGAGGAAGTGATGTCTGATAAACGATGTGACGACAATGTGAAATAAAGTGCGGTTATCATGTAATAGCACACGATATGCTTATTGCAATGCAGCCAAGTGAATAAAGTTTTGCATTTTCATGAGGCGGCACATCTCTTGTCTCATGTACAAATGAAAATGGTATCGAAACGAAAAGCATAATGTCAATGAAGTACTAAGGCCAGCATTATCTACATCATGATTTTCTCATTTTGAGACGGTAAATATAACAACTGAAAGAGCAAATCGCTCACCCATAAATCTTACAAAACCAGCCCTTGAATCAAATGATATCCTTCAATAACTTTATCAAGAAGAATACAAGCCAGATCCTAAACGACCTAACTAAAGACACTCTCAAATTACACTGTTTCCTAGAATTTTTTTTAGATTAGGATGTGAGAGATTATTTGCTAGTCTCCCACAAGGAAGAGTTGGGACAATCGATAACTTTAGAGCAAGGGAAACCATTGAACGAGGCCATTGGAGAGGTATATGCTGCGGACTTTTACAAAATGGAGATTTAAGCAATAAACTCTACCATTAGCATATTGGATGCTAATGTAACTTTGTATGACAAATGAGACAGGTTGGCTATGGGGCAAGTTTTATTGAGTACTTCTCCGAGGAGGCAAAACGTGTATATGGAGATATCATTCCGGCACCACTAGCTGACCGTCGATTGTTTGTGTTGAAGCAGGTATTGATATATCTAATTATTTTTTGTATGACTTGCCAGACGAAAATATTTATCGATGAAACTTGAAAGGTAAATGATTTACACACCATAACAGTTTCATAATCAATACAAAATCATGAAAGGCAACGCAACCATTTTAAAACTGGAATCATCGGTGAAACCTGAAAAGTAAAATATTTAAGAATGAGAGAGCGACTATTATTGCTCATTCGTATAACTAATTAATGAGGCTAATAATTTCTAATTACCAAACATCGTTGACCGGCGGCGAGCGGACCAAAAGTAGCGTCGGGGTCATTGCGTGGTGAGGACAGGAATAGCGGTGAAGCTGGGCTGTCGGCGGCAGTGGCGTCGCTCGGGAGTAGGCTCGGAGTATATTAGTTGGGCGTCGGAGTAGATCTGTCTAGTGTCGAGCAGAGGAGGACCCAGCAGCAAGGGCTTCACAGGGGAAGGCAGCACAAGCAAGGCGCTGCAGCAGGGGGCTCAGCGGGATGCACTGACGTCGGGTTGATGTGGATCACCACAGCAGCGGTTTTGACGGACTGCTAGTATCGTGGCTGGTGAGGGCGGCAAGGATCGATGCGGCTTCAGTGAGGGGGCTAAGCCAGGTCGCGAGCAAAGCAGGGGGGCATCATTCGGGCGGCAGTAGATTGGCTGCAGGGGAGCTCGGGAAACAGTGCGCGGTGAGAACAGGATCGGCGGAGGGCTACTGTGGGTTGCTCGAAGATGCGACAAGGTGGGCTTGCGAACGCGAGATCTGCGGGTCAGGGGCGTCGGCGAGGCAATAGCAACAAGTGGAATGGTGAGATCGAATGGAGGCGGTGTCGGCGCTCGGGTGCAAGCTCGGCGAGGGTCAGTGGCTTCGCGGGCAAAACTAGTGGAGTGGAGCTTCAAATGACCGGCGGAATGGCGGCGGTGGTGCGACCACGAGGGGTGTGGACGACGAGCGGCGAGGCGGTGTCGGCTTTGCGATTTCGGGAGGGGAGCTCGGAGCAAGGCTGGTGAGTAGCTAGGAACCGGGTTGACAAAAGCGGCGTCGTGATTTCGGGGGGCAACGGTGGGCAAGCGGAACCAGGATCGGCAGACGGGCAGAGGTCGCGAGCTACCGTCTGTGGGTGTCACGGGAGGAAGCCGGTAAAGAGAGAAAGTAGAAATTAGGGTTTTGCGTTTTGGTCTTTGGGGGGGGCTTACAAATCGGTTCCCAAACCGGTCCGGTCGGTCGGTTCTGGGTGGGTAATCCCTCGGAATCGATTCCCAGACCGGTTCAAACAGGGTCTGAGGTTTGGGAACCGGTTTCAATCGGAACAGGTTCCCGGACCGGTTTCAACCGAAACCGATTCTCGATCCTGTTTTTCGAGTGGGCCAGACCTTGAACCGAGTAAATCCGGTCCAGTTGCACACCCCTAATATACATAATATTACACTTTTCTCTTGGCAAAAAAACGCTTCAAGTGTCAAAAGTTGACACAAATAGATACTTAAGTGCCAAAACTTACGAAAGTGATACTTAAGTGCCACTTTTTTATTTAAAAAATGGGCCACTTGAGTGCTACACAGAAATCTTACGTGCTCACCGACAAGGCGATTCAGCAAAACACATACAAAAATGACGTCGTTTTGATAGAATTTGAATTTGAATATAAAAATTAATTAAAAAAGATTAAAAAAAAAAGGTGGAGGAGGAGGAGGAGGAAGGCAACCGGTGACTGAGGGCTCAGCCCTTGCCGCCACCGCCGCCTCCATGCCGTCGCTAGAAGGTGGGGGAGGTCGATCAAGGCTGTTGAGCCCTGGCCGAGGGCTGGCAACCCTAGCCGTCCAGCAAAGAGGGCCCGTGAGCCTTCGCCCAGATTCGACAAGGGTCGGCGGCCCTTGACCCGGCCGAGTGAGGGCCATCCACCCTCCCCCTCGTCACCAACCCTTCCCAACGGCGGCGGCGGGCTCAACCCTCAACCGCCTCCCTCCTTTATTTTCTTTTTCTTTTTTTTTTTTTTTTTTTTTAAATTTTTAATATTTTGTATTTTAAATGTTTTAAATAAATTTAGTTTTAAATTTAATTTAATTAATTATTATATTAATTATTTACCACGTTACCACCAAAACGATGTCGTTTTGACACTATTTCGCAAAGCATGTAAAACAATGTTGTTTTGCACTTACTTCGCCAGAAATTGCGTATATGTCAGCATTTTGACTTAAGTAATCAATTTTGCTCTAATTTTAGTACTTAAGTGTCACTTTCGTAACTTTTGGCACTCTATAGGTGTCATTTTTCTTTCTTATTCTACAAATCTCAATTATCTGGGTTGGATCATTACTTATGGTAACATTACAAGACTCTAATGCAAATGTGAAACTTGAGATGTCTCATTACAATGTCCAAGAAAAAGAAATTATTTATGTTTACTTCTTGCTCATTTGATTATGAGTTGAGATTCTTTAGAATTCGGAGAGTGACTGCACGAGGCGCAGTCACCTCCTTGAGTTGTAAATGTATTTGGACAGCTCTTATCTCTTTTCTCCTTTGCTTTCAATTTTCGCATTTTCCATTTTCCCTTTGCATGCTTCAATGCCCTTGAAGAGGCCGAGCTCCCACACGACCCCAAGCCAATCGCATAGCAATTTGTTCGCCACCAGCCTCCTCCAAGCTGGGCGACATCGACCAAGCTACGAGTCTCGACACCGAGTTTGCTCTCTCTCTCCCTGATCCAGGCTCGTGTTGCCGGATCTGACATCACCCGGTCCGTATCCTATGTGCCGGTCTTTTATGGTCTTGACCTTATGACCACCACGGGTTCCTTTTATCTTCATTAACCGAGGATAAGAGAGGCACGGAGATAGAGAGAGACATTGACCCGATGGGATGCCGACGAGAAAACGTAAATGGAGGAGGAGCAGCAACGATGGGGCACTCATGACATGACAAAGGTAGATGGGAGGTGGAGAGGAGGGAGACGGAGAGGGGGAGAGAGAGAGAGTCAAGGGATTCATTTCTAAGTTTTTTTGGTATATATCTCAAATGGTGGGGGCTTCTAAATCATCCAGATGAGCATGGTGGATGCTCCTTACCTTCGGAGGATCCACATTCTTTGATTATAAAACTGGAGATTAAACTCATGTCGATAAATAAAATTATTTTAAAAAATAACTAAATAAACACCTCAAAGCAGCGTTGTTTTCACAAATAGCATTCTAATGTTTATTTTATTTCATTTAATAATTTGAAGTGGGGAAATGGGTCTTAACAAACCCCCTTGGCTCATTGAGGTTTAAATGTGTTATTGAACAGCGAGAAATGCATGGAAATTGCCGAAATGGACGAAAATGCCCCTCTTATCACATGAAAAATCATGTGCTCATTGTTAGGTGGGAAATTTGGCCACCATGGATGGAGGGGCTTGATTGAGACATATTACCCTACTGTAGGTTATTAATTGAGACAAAATCCACCTCGTGCTATTTGTGAAATTGGCACCACTTCCGGGTTTTTCTTGGAACTTGCCTAGATATTCATCAAAAGTGTGCCACAAACGAGCGAGAGGGGGCATCATTCTCATAGTGCATGCTGCACATAATGGAAGAGAAAAAGAACAGCAGCCTTTCTGGACAAAATGAAGGCAGATGATCCCAATTTCGAATTGGTGAAGCTATATGTTCTGTAGACCACAGTAAAAAAAAACCCATCAACATCATTCTTATGCAGCACGAATTATGTTCTTCACATTATGCATCACACGTATGCCCACCAAAGGTGGGTCCCCAATTGGCGCACAGGCTTTGATGGGGGTATGCGATACTCCCTCAGATGAAAACGTCGGGTTTTCCAGTTCTTGGTCCAACAAATTAAGTACAGAAGGTGGTGGTGGTTGTCGGGAGGCCCGTACTTGTCTTTCTTGACGAATTGCTATTATTATTTTCGAGTGTCTGAACTGTTTCCACAGGGAGTCTCTGGCTCCATGATAAAGGAAAAAACAGTGACTCCCAATGCAATTTGACCCCCCACCAACGTACTCCACGATTAGGAAAAAGGTGACCCTCTTGCGCATTGATGGAGCGCAGGATGGCAGGACATCTAGGGCTTAGTAGGGGTCGAAATTTCAAACGCATCTTGATGAGATCAGATCGTGTAAATCTTCACTTTCTTTTATGGGCTTATTACTTATATCTGAAGAATCATTCGGTATTTGGGAGTGGAGAATGATCATCCGGTGTGGACCGTTGAATAATCTTCTCTCCCATGTGATAAGGATCCCATCAACATGAGAGGCTTTCCTGTACTCTACAGCTTCTATGAGACGTTTCTTCATGGAACTGAAAAGCATAATTTTACGAGACAAGTACATAAGAAGTTCTAAAGTTTAAGTGCAACCGATTCATAAAAACATTCATTTCACTCTTTTGAGTTCTAAAACTTGTATCGAAAACAAATGAGGATTTTAGGTGACATTTTTAAAAATGATTTTTCCATACTAATCTTATTTCCTTTATGTGAGACAAGCGGCCAAAAGGTTGTGCGCACTCAAGCAGTGGTGGAGTCATCGTGCATTCCAAGGCGAAGTGAAAGTTGGCTGGCTCTCACAACCATCACGCAAGGACTTGACCCTTGCTTGATAGCAACGAGTGGTGGTGCTCTAACATGGAATGCACATGATTTAGTGATTCATGTGGAGTAGGTTAATATAGATCGAGCGTACTTGATAAAATGTCAAGTGCGAGGGCGTTTGCCTTGGCCTAAACATGAGCTTTTGTGCAAAGTTAAATTGTTGATGTGATTTACCGTCGAATAAAATAACTTGGCCATGTTTTTTGCCTCCACTGACAAGATAGCCTAACTTCGCCACTGCCCCTAGGCTAATATGATGGGAGGCAAACCACTTGCACGGGAAGGTTCCATTTTATATTCGGACGGTCGAACTCCAACATTCCAAGCAAGGGTTTTCAAAGTATGCGCTTCATAATTTTTTAATTTATCTTTCCTTGAATAAAAAGTTTCGGAGTTATTAATTTCATGGGTTGTCCTTTTGGAATGATACATTTAAGGTTTCATTTTATTTCAACTTTTGTTTCGGTTCCACAGAATAGGTACAAAGCTGATTTGCATTTGGCTCATCAGAATCGTAATTTTCTTAAGTATTACTTTGCATATTTTAATTTAATGTCTGGAGTTATGACCTTTATCATATAACAATTTGAGAGGGTGAAAATCAATTTAGTTGTTCTTTATAAAAAAAAAAATATTTGCAAATTCTTATAGAATCACTCTTCTTAGTATCAACAGTTGCCAACTTCTTACACAGTGTAAAAATCCAGATCCTTTGGGCAAAAGTTATTGAAAACTTTAAATAATGTTTATTATAACATATTTACCCTAAACTTTTTTCTATGAGGATAAAAATCCTATATTTATGCCCATATTACAAATTTATCCTCCATCAATGAGTGCCATTAAAAATCTGCCTAAATAGACACTCGAAAATAAATAATGTTAACATGATGCTCAATGACTTAAGTAAAATGAAAACATTCTAAAAAATCATATGACAGAAGGGTAAATATGTCACATAGATACAAATAAACGTTCAATGTAAATATGTCACGGTGGGCAAGGGGTTTTTTGTGGTTTTTTTCCACTACTCTAAAGACTTATTTTTTTCCTTCATTTTATTTTTTTAATTTATTTTCTCCTTCTCTTTATAATTTTTTATTCATCATCATCATGCCTTCTATGAAATTATTCTATTAATTTTTATTAATTAAATTTAAAGTGGAAGTTTATTTTAGCCTTCCAAATTACCATATTAATTAGGGATATGGATACTTAGATATGTAGATAGATATAAGTAGATTGCTTTTCTAACATAAAAGGGGAAAATTGTCCACAAAGTCCTAAATCTATTATCCAGTCGCCTTTTTCACTCTTTAGATCGCATTCTCCAAAGTCCATCTCTATCTTCCTTGCCAAATAAGCCATCAACGCCCTCAACCTCATCCATCATTGCCCTCAACAACAATTCCAGTACCTTTGTTGAAAGATGGAGATCAATCCAAGCCCTAGATCGAGCATGAGTGGACGAAGATGTGACACTCAGCTTGGTTCAATCCCCACATCTTGTGGTCGTGGTCAAGCACGAAGCATGATGAGGTGTAAGCCATTAGCTTGCTGCCCTCATTGTCGTCGATGCTTGAATTCAAATCGGTGCTCACGCAAGCTATGATCGATCGTAGCGAGGAGAAGCCAAATTGAAGTGCCTAAGCCCAATTTATTAGAGGTTTTTTAGGAATCTCTATGATACTCATGTGCATTGATTTGTTTAATAAAATACGTGGTTTTGGGAATTTCTAAGCGATTTTGCACTTTTTTGCATCTTGTTATTCTCTCTCAAATTTGTGTAGTTAATATCTCAAAGTTAGAGAGGTAAATTTGTTTGAACATGTGTAGACTAGAGTCATTTTTTTTTTAGATTGAGTGTTGTCTAATTCGTATCGCCACTAAAGGCGAGTATCTTCAATCACATGTCAGAATGATTCAATAGCCTTTGAAAATAACCAGCATGCACAACACAATTGGACCCTCTCAAGAAACCACATATTCCACCTCAATGCAAGCTGTGTTTATGAATGTTATGAATAATCCAACCTAGACCCAATAAAACGTTCCCAAGAAGCTACAAGTGAAAGTTATCGTGGCATAGGCAATTTCATTGGCGGAGAGAGCATGAAACTGTTACTTTAATTGCCATAATAAGTTTTTACAAGCAAATTGAATAAAAACAAAACTCACTAATGGATATTTCTTGATTCTCAAGTTCATTATCGTCATTGAAGAAGGTGAGCGGTGGCGAATAATTTAAAACCGGGCTTATGCTGAAATCAATGAGTTCTTGGGTGAGGATACAAAATTGCATAATGTAGAGAATGCGCTTTGAAGTTTGCTGATGGGAGGCTGCAGAACTGAAGCACGCAATTTGCAGTTTTGCAAAACTACATAACTTCTCAAATATCTTTTCATTTTCTCTTTTTCCTAAATTGTTCAAATTATTTTGCACCTATGCAAGCTCGTGCATGAGGAGTCTGATGCATTTGTCAAGAATGAGGTGAGCAAGATGAAAAAAGAAAGAAAAGAAAAAAAAAGAAAAAAAAAAATCTTTAGATGAAAATATCCCTAGCTGCAAATAAGATTTGACTGGTTTTTAAGTTGAAACCCTTGTTCGAGACTAAATCGGTCACTTTGGGCCCTTATTTGATATAATGTCCACTTTAAGCCATTTTTTTAGAAAACGGTTCCACTTCAGGCCCTTAATTGAAATTTTCCCTACTTGATTGATCTCATGTCAGATAAATTACAAGCTGACACTCATTGGTTGACCCGTGTATAGAATGTTTGCATTTGGTACTTGGTAGCAAGAGAAATCAAATACCCATCTTAAAATTCAGGTTGAAATATTAATCAGATTTCAATCCAGTGCTACTACTACAGCAAATATTTTTATATACTTATATACGTTAAGGATAGACGTTATACTATCGGTGCTCCATGATGTGATATCCCCGTCTAGTGTTCTTCCATGACAGTGATATTTCAGAAGTAAGCTCTCATATGTTGACTTAGCACAGATGGCATGATGAGAAGGAATTTTTAGTGAGATTTTAGTTGGACTTTCATGATTTTGAAGGCCCTTTAAGAAACCATAAAGTAAAAGCGCCATGGAAAGAGCTTCCTCATGGGATTCTATACTGTACCGCAAGGAACAACTCTCAATACAAAGGATCTCGATGTGTGAAAAGTATTTTACGTGTTGACTGCAGGACTGACATAATTTGACCGACTAGTTTTGTCACTCTCAAGTAATAGGCCTCCCATCTTACTTAGAGCTTAAAGGTTGATAATACTTAATTTGGATTGACATGTTACATTGCTTGGTATATGTCACGTGATGTGCCCAATTGATGTAATTATCATATGAACACGTTCTTCTCAATCTCAAGTTTATTTTTGGCGCTCAGGACCATGCATACAACTTGTATAGAATACAATAAACCAATTTATTTTTTTGTCATGGTTCGATACAAAATATTGTCAATTGCATACATTAATATGAGTTCAATTCATCTGTAAGCTTATTCTTTTGATCGTAAGCAAGCATAGAATATCAAAATCACAACTTTTTATTTTATTGAAAATTGTTAAATTACTGTTTTTTAATGACAAGGGCGCCCACTATAGCTAGATAATTTCCGGGACAATGAAATGCACCTCATTGATCTCATGGTCTTGGTAATATGCAAACCCAAGGCTTGGATAAATGGTCCATACATGAAATTGTTTGTATTTAATGGTATAGGAAAACAATCCCGTTTCGTGCACCTAATTTGCCCCCACGCACTTTTCTAGATTGCGAAGGCAAGCCCGATAAGGGTTATTTTCACATTGATGGTCAATTTTCCATGATAATTTCTTTGGAATTACATGTGAGGACTCGCGTCAAGAGATTTTGGCAGCTGTGCCTACATGGTTGAATTGCACTCAGGATTAACTCGGATTAGGGGGGTAACATCTTGTGTAGTCTCTCTTCCCTGTCACAATGAGAAACTTTAAAGAGTTTTGCCAACTTTGAAGGTAGGCATGGAGGGAGCTCGTGAAGGGGAAGTCCGACATGTATCTAAGATTTTATGGTTATGAAACGAGGCGGCAAACAATTACAATGTGTCCTCCTGACACAGGATAACCTACCAACCCGAGGATTCCATTTCCACTCAGATTTTAACATAGCACGGTTGAAGCAATTTATTATCATTTTGGGAAATTGACACAAAAAGTTCATGAACTTTGATATAATATGTAATGTTGAATTTGCTTTTAAGTTGTTCAATGTATTCCTAAACTTTATCCTATGTGCAATGTTGTCCCCAAACTTTTAGTTTGTTCAATGTAGTTCATAAATTTTAGTTTAATATTCAATATGGTCACTAAACTTTTAAATGTTTTCATATAGTTTATGAACAACATAAAGTATTTACCAATAGTTCATGAATCACATTGAACGAATTAAAAATCTATGGATGGTATTCTATATTGAGCCAAAATTTTGGGGCCACATTGCATAAATTAAAAATTTAAGGAAAATGTTTTACATTCGACTAAAGTTCAAAGACCATTCATGTTATTATCTCTATCATTTTAGACACTTTGCAATAAGTAGGCCTTTCGTCCATTCATTCAATGAAGAATTGGTTAGTGAAGAACGTCATTACTAATAGACATGTCCACTTCCAAAAATATTTCATGAATGTAGACTGAATCAGAGAAAATGGTTTAGGCATTTCGCATATAATCTCGCTAATAGGCATCCCAAATGGAATCAATTTCCAAGTTCGATTATAAAGTATTTAGAATATCTGCATTAGAGTGAGGTTACTCTCTTGTATACACGGCACGAGGGACTTGTATCATGTGCTCCACTGATCCTAAGTAAAATCTTACGAATTGGTTGAGTGCGTATCTTTCTTCATACTTAAGACATTCTTTATATAGTTATGAGCTTCTAAAATCTTATTTTGACATTCCAGGAGTAGCTCCTTAATGCGTTCCCCAAATTTTGGACATTAGGCCACATACTAGTATCATTTTTGGACATACCTTTATTATCATGAGCCTCTAGAGTCTCAATCCTACATTCTAAATTTTGTTCTCCACGTTTTGGAAGTGTTCTTCACTTTTTGGACATGTCCCCAATATTCTAAACGTGTTCCCCTCGTTTTGAACGCGACTAGTATTAATTTTTGATAACAAGTTCGACATTCATAGTAATTATCTCATCATGTATGCCAATTTGTTTATGTCAAGTGTCTAACCACAATCTCTATCACTTCAATAATTTTGGGATAACATTTGACGATAAAACAATGGTTCCCTCATTTTTCTTAGACTTATAACTAGTTTGGCGCCAGCTTAACCTCTCCCACCACGTGTATGCCTACAATTTCTGTCATATATATTCTAACTATTTATGCCACATGTACACTAACTACTTATGGCACATGTACATCAACTGCTTGTAACTTACAAATATTTGTTCCCCTCTTCGATATTAGCCATCCATGACAGATATGTCAAATTTTGAAGTCAACATACGCCAATGCCAATCTCTTGCACATGATAATCCTCCTGTTGGCCAAACTATATGCCAATCACACTGATTGGCATAATTTGCATGATATCATATCAACATAAAGTTGATATATTGCTTAATATGGTTGATGCCTAATGAAATAAATGTCTTCCTCAAAATGGCCAAAACAGATGTGCCCTTTTTAAGTACCAACTCCATGCAATAAAGTGTCCCCCCCTTCTCCCCCACTTTAATTACTTTAATTACCAACTCCATGTAAAGTGTCCCCCCCCCCTTCTCCCCCACTTTAATTATCCCGTAGGTGAACCCCTCGCTACAGATGAAGGATTTGGATCCCAAGATCAAACTTATAATATAATTAGCCGTGCCCTCAATCCCTCTGGCATTGATAAAAAGATTATTGATCTTAGGATTCCTACCCCTTTTTATCTTTGCTCTATGCTCTTCCCTCCATTTGAATTGCGAGATTGATCAATAACGAAAATGAATATTTTCACCACCTGCACACCAATCCATGCTTTCTCGTGACCCGCGGCACTCGAACGTTATAGCTTAGCTTTCTCCCACATGATAAATAAAATAAGATAAAATAAATAAAGATAAAACACTTTATTTTATTTATTTTATTGGCTAAAAATGGCCCCCCGATCCTCGGCGATACGGTCCGCTACAACGTTGACTAGCTGCCACATTTCACTTTTGCTTTGTCATCATTTGTCTGGACTGCATGATTGAAGATTTTGATGCATATGGCAGAATTAGTTTATGCGTGGTGGGCACATGACGTTTCTAGACTTGCAATGGAATCGAGTTGACAAATGCAAAGAATCTTTTTGAGTGATTTTCTTTTCTTTTTTCTATGGTAGTTGTGATTTTACATTGGAGCCCATGAGTTGAATCTTGGAAAGTGAACAAGATAGTTTGGCTTGCCGGACTGTTTTTCTCGTGCCATACACAATTCGTTTTATTAATGAAAGGTTTAACTTGATATCAGATTTTATATGTCTAAAAAGGACTTTCTCAACATAAAAAAAAAAGGAAAGAATTGATAAATGGATAATCATTCGGAATAAAAGATCTTGGTTGAAAAGAAAGATTTTATTATCATTGCACTTTTTAACTAATCGAAAAAGATTTTAGACTGATTTATTTGCTCGAACACTTGGCCCTTTTTTTGGCTTATTTTTATGGTGCAGTCACTGTTTTGCCCTAATTGCAGACTTAAGCTCTATTTATTTTGTGGAAAATGAATAATTTAAAATATATCTTTTCTAAAAAAAATCAATCCATGCTTACAATAATTAGTTAATATTAAATATTTTTTTATCCATAACAATTTATGTTTAAATATTTACATGTGCGATAAAAATATTTTTTTCATTGATTTTTTTAAGTAATACAAATAATCATTTTTAGAAAAGTTTTTTTTTCAAATAATTTATTTTCCATTAAATAAACGCACCTTTAGCATAAAAAAAGTCAAATAGAGCATGTACCCCTAATGTAATACAAGTGGTCTTATCTACCCTCGATATCAGATTATACTATCCATTTTAATAAATTAATATTTTATAAGGCTGCTCGTGTAAATTTTTTTTTTTACATTGACGATGTATGCTGTAATTCCTCATATTGAAGGTGCACCAAGAAGACCTTAATAAACATAATCCCAATCTGAACCTAATTACTTATCTCTCACGATGTCCCCTCCAATAATCGAGAGCATCCGCCGGTCCCATCGCCTATGCGAAGTAGTCTGATTTCTTAGCTTAGGCCCATCAATTCTCTCTCTCTCTCTCTCTCTCTCTCTCCCCACACCCTTGAGGAGACCATTTGAGCACACTTAAGTCTATGGCATAATAAGTGAAGCGAGAGCGACACCATCTCCATCCAAGGACTAGGTCTTATAGACGGCGATGGTGAGTCTATGGTATAAGTGAAGCGAGAGCGATGCCATCCCCATCCAAGGACTAGGTCTCATCGACGGCGATGGTGATCGAGTGAATTTAGTTTGAGGGCACATAAGTCGACGGCATAAGCGAAGCGGGAGCAATCGCCATCCCCATCCAAGGTCTAGGTCTTGTTGATGGCAATGATGATCGAGGGAGTTGGTGTGCGGGAGGAGAGAGAGAGAGGTCTAATTTGAAGGAGGATATAGAAACCAACGCTTGGACATACGCGTCCAAGACGATGGTGGTGCCATCATCGTGGCGGTCGACGTCCGGTGTGGGTGGAGAAATTAGATAGACAGAGACATGGGGAGACTTGGACCGTGTCATGTTTAATTTTGGGGTTCATAAGTGAAATTCGTAATGTACATGTGGGTAATCTAGACTATCATGAAATGACTATTCTATCATATTCATAGTTGATCATTTATTTATCCGCTAGTATCAACACACACACTAAGGGATGAAATTGATTAGTTGTGTATTGAAGGAAAATGGGTAGTTTCAAGATATGCTAATTATGTATTTTTTTATGCTTTATAATTTAATGCAAGGGTGATTCTGGAATACGCACACTCCCTTTCATTCTAATGATTTTTAAGCTTTGCCAATTCGGCCTCAAGAATATCATGAGATCAAACAAGGCGCAAAATCTAAATTATTATGGAATCATAAAGGAGAGTTACCCTTGGTATATAAGGAATTCGACACTTAAACATATAAATCAATTATTTAATCCTTCAAACTACTTGTGATGTAGAATAACATGCAAATGCCTTTATGGAAACATTAGAGCGTCATAAGAGTAGGCAGTCCCACAAATCAAAGAGGATTGCATGATTTTTAAGATTACAAATGGGTTACCGAGATTACAAATGTGTTACAATATTTGATTCATGCTTTTCCTTGATTTCTGAGATATTTTGCAAATTTTCTAATTGTGTTTTGATAACTTTCCCTTTTATCAATATATTTTCCTTATTTTATTATTCGATTTCATTTATTTGGTTATTTTCTAGATGGCGACCTCCCTATAAATAGATGTCTAAAATATTGTAATCTGCACTTCGTGATTCAAAATAAACACTATCTTTTGTAATCATTTCCAAACATAACTTTTTCTCCGTCAACTTGACAAGCAAATTCGTCCTCTCTTTTACTTTTTTCTTTTTTAAATTGGGTTGAGTTTCTTGGCTGCATTCTTCCAAATTATTGATTGCCAAGGGCCTCACAACTTGCAAGCGCTACGGCTCCATGATTGACTTAGAAGGACACATTCATTGTCGTGTTTTATTAAAAATCGTTTGGAAGCATCTCTTTAACCACTTCTGCATGCCGGGCATAATTAGAATAAATTCATTATTTGATGTGTGGCGTGCGGCTTGGATGAACCACTCCATTACGCCCCCTCCCCCCATTAAAAATGTGTTGGCAACGCACATGGGCAGAACGCACAGGCCGCTTGGTCACGCAGGATGATGAAGGTGTAAAATAGTCGGATTGGGTTCGTTTCACGAAAAACGAAAGATTTGTAAAATATTTTCTTAAAATTAATCATATTTTTATTATCGATAGAAATTTATATTTAAACATCTTTGTGGATGAAAAAATATTTTTCATTTATTCTTTTTTATAAGTAATATAAGCAATCATTTTTTGTAAAAGATTTTCAAATCACTCATGTTTTGCGAACAAATGGAGTTTTAAAATTTCACATATATTTTGCCCGAGGAAAAATTTATTATTACTTGCTAGGAGTTATTATAGAAAGCTGGCCTTCATATTGAGATCCTTCTTCTTTTGGTTAGTATACATATTTAGTTGCATAGGAATGTGTGGCTTATATCTTGCAATCAGTTGATTAATATGGAAGGTGTTGATATAAGATGCATAGATCATGTAACAAAGATACAAGAGGCAATTGACCAATTATAAGAGAGATGCATACATACATGACACCATGTAAGATGAGATCCATACCGCATCGTATAATCACATGAAATACTTTCTTGAGCATTGAGTATTGTGATAGGCTTAAATACTTTCCTGAGTATTATGATAGGCTTAGTTATTCTGATAAATTAAGTGCAAAAATTTCAAACTGATATATGATTTGCCTCACGAGTCGTGCAAAATCATTGAAGCCAATGGGATAAGCAGAAGGGATAGATTTTTCTCCATCAATAGTTGGACAAAATTTTCTTCGACGATATCTTTGAATCGCATATTTTTTTAATTATGGATATTACCACATGAAATCCCAATTAGAATTTTAAATTGGGTATGTAACCGACCAATCAAACGATTCGTTGAAGGAAAAAATGTCCCTACGCATAACTCCTAAAACGACAAGATGGGGACGTGAAGGAGATAGGTGGAATGAATTGGTTCCCTTTACCGACCAATCAAACGATTCAGTTTTCTACTGTGTCATGCTTGGCGAAAAGTAGACCACGGATTGGGATTCCACATAGAGTACACCTACTAAAAAATTATGGAATTGGATTACCTAACTATACTTAGGATCGAATTCTATTCCATGTTTTTATAACCACAAAATTATCAAAAAAAGACAATTCCTATACCTATCACCATCATCTATGATAATAAGGGTCTGTTTAGTAACCATTGTATTTTCTATTTTTCTGTTTCTGTTATTCTTCAAAATAGAAAAATAACATAAATTTATCTGGTAACGTCGACTACTTTTTCTAGTTTCTCTTAATAGAAAAGTGGATGGGAAATAAATTTGGAATAAAATAAAAAAAAAAAAAAAAAAAACATAAGAACTAAAAAAAAATGGTTACTAAACGCCCCCTAAGCAATTAATATTGTACTGACTAGTATATCATGAGTAATCTTCTAATCAAGATAAGATGCTTTATCACTCAAATATTTAGTTAGTATTCAATATGAATTCAAGTGTAGTTGATGTAGTGTAGCAATAGTGAGGGGGACAAGTACAACACAAGTGTCAAAACTTCATATAACATTCACTTGAATACCATAATTTTGTTTTCGCTCGCTTAACTATCACATCGGAATAAAATCAATCAATTGTGTGCAAGTTTTAGCAAATTGTCCTATGTGGATTTTTGGATTTTTTTTTTAATTTTTTAATTTTTTAGTTTTTAGTTTTTATTTTCATTTTTTTTTTGTGCACCGACCACAAAATAGCCTCGCCTAGGCCCTTGGTGGCCTTGCCAAAATCTAGCGAGGGCCTTTGCGCCCTCCGTCATTCTAATTCTTGAAGAATGAGGGGCAAGGAGATTGATTGAATGGCCGGTAATTACACTCGAAAGACTTAGCTTACTAATATATAAGAATTCCTAAAGGTTGCCACTGATGATCACTTTGGTTTTTGTTCTTTTTCTTGTCATCCTCATCATAATCATCTTCCTAAGAAATGTGGTTTAGTATCATCTTCGAAGATTGGCCAATGAGGCCGCCTCTCCCATTGTTAGCAAGGCTGACGATAGATTTTCCTAACAAGGCACATTGTCAGTGGCATTTAAGTGATTGGTTTTTAAAAGTTGTGACACTTTAGTGATTGATTTTTCAAATTTATAACACTTTAGTGAATGAAAAAATTACATAAATTATCTATGTTAGCACGACGGTACCACGTAGGATGACCAGCATCCAAGTCGGATTTTCCGTTGAAGTAATTGCCAACATCATTTAAGTGATTGATTTTTCAAATTTGTAGCATTTGAGTGAACGGAAAACAAAAAAGTTATGATATTCAAGTGAGTGCCATACGAAAACTATGGCACTCATGTTGTACTTGTCTCGTTGGTGAATGAATGGGAGAAAAGAGTTTTGGGTGTATATTTGTAATGGCTATTATAGCCTAGGCTGTAATATAGCTAACACACAAAAGAAGTCATGCAATAGCTAGCTATAATAGCAACCCAATTGTAATATTTGTCATAAAACGTAATCGTTAGAATAGGCAGTCAACCTATAACATACTTGTAACGTAATAGCCACTACCATAATCAAATATGGTGTTCTTGTGTAGTGTCTACACACTCCTTTTGGGTTTTGGACCACACACATCTAGTTGTGTTATATTAGAGCAGATTTATTTTCACTAGATTTACGATTTTGGTAAGAAACTAATAACATTCATTATTCGATTTTCAGCTATTATCAAATCACTTTGCCTGCACACTTTATTCAAATGGTGGCACATCATTTAATATTTTACGATATCAATATATCCTTTTCAGCTTAATCAAACAATAGCCTAAGGAAATTCTAAAGAGACTATTATCCATGTAATATAGGTCAAAATTCTGCTCACTTTTGCTTATCAACTACTTCTGATTTTTACCTATGACCGTGTCTCCAAAATACTAAAGTGCCAGTGTATACACAGACTTGTATTCAAAAGAATTCTTGTAATCATGTGGTAATTCGTGATAGGGAGACTGGATGTTCACCATTAGATTAAAGAAATATTTATAGTTGTAATTAGAGAGATTCGCGCCACTCCTCTCTCTATAGTTTATCTCTGTGATTCGATTGGGCCAAATAAGAGAGCGAACATTAATTAAGGAAAAGACTAAGTTTAGGTGACTCTTTTAAGTGGTTAATGGTCAAGCATTTCAAATTAGATAAACATCAAATCATGAATTTTTTTCCTCTATGGACGGGGGTGGGCCAGGTGATCTAATAAATGATAATTCAAGGAGAAGACTGAGTTTATATGACTACTAAAGGGTGATTAAGTCAAAGTACCTCAGGTTAGATAAAAATCAAAATATGAATTCTGCAAAATCAATAGAAAGTCAAAAATAAAAATGACTTCATACAAGCCAATAGATACTCATCGAATATCCATTTTTCCTTTTGATTTGCTCGTGACCAGACCCATTAACGTCATCTCATAAGGACACATTCGGCGGCAATAATGTTCTACTCCTAACTTTTATTAGATATGCTTGTTTCCAAAATTAAAAATTGGAAACATATAAAAAGCCACGCATGATTTTATGTATTAACCTATGGAAATTTTGAAAGATATTAGATGTTTTGTCTCTAAGGAGTCTACATCAAAAGGAATGATTGACGCAAATTAGTATCCAAAACTCTACACACTGTGATTTATTCCCACCTGATTTTAATATTTTTCCATATAAAATGTTTTCCTGGGACATTTTATTATAATCCTCAGAATTTTTTATTTCATTATTCTTTTTTAGTTTCCTGCCGAAGCAGAGGACGGAAGTGGAGGTAACTAATTGATGTGACTCAGTCCCTCTGGAAGAATTTTTGTGAAGTGAAAGCACAGATATCGGATCAAAAGACTAGTATTTTATATATATATATATATATGTATGTATGTATATCCAGGAAATAGACCCCATCGAATATATATTTTATATTGTTATAAAGAGAAAGAGAAATTCGTCGTATCGGATCCCACGTGGACAACAAGATCCACAGACCAGAGCACTTCCTCTCCCCTGCTTCCTTCCTCTTCCCCTCCTTCTGCGTTGTTGCTTTGCTGCAACTACAACTGCAAAACCAAACTCTCTCTCTCTCTCTCTCTCTCTTTCTCTGTGTTCCAGTTCAGCACTAGCATTTATAGCGCCAGACCATACTTTTTCTTGCCCAAAATACACCACCAAACTCTCTCTCTCTCTCTGGAAAAGGGGTTAATCAAGAGAGAGAAAGACACTGCCCGGTGCCCTTCTCTCTCTCTCTCTCTGAAAGCAACTGTTGGATCTCTTTCTCTCAGACTGAGCAGCAAAAATGCAGTAGAAACTAGAAAGCTCTGTCCTTGTTGGTCCACTTGCTGAAGGGAAAGATGGGAACTTGCACCTCAAAGCCACCAAAGCCCAACCCTTATGCATCAAGGGAGCTCTACCCAGATGACCAGGCTCACCCCTCACAGCCCCCGAAGTCCCCTCCCACTCCTCTCCATGACAAACCCACCTCAAACATTACCACCCCCAGGTCCCCCTTCTTCCCCTTCTACAGCCCCAGCCCCGCCCACTTCCTCAAGAAGTCTCCGGCCTCGGCGGCGGCGGCGGCGGGGTCTGCCAATTCCACGCCGCGGAGGTTCTTCAAGCGCTCGTTCGCCCCGCCGTCGCCCGCGAAGCACATAAAGGCGGTGCTCGCGCGGCGGCAGGGCAAGAAGGCGGCGAAGTCGATACCGGAGGAAGAGGACGGGGTGGGGGAGGGGCAGGGGCGGGTGGAGCTGGACAAGAGGTTTGGGTTTTCCAAGGAGCTCACGAGCCGGCTGGAGGTTGGGGATGAAGTGGGGAGAGGGCATTTCGGGTACACCTGCTCTGCAAGGTTCAGGAAAGGGGAGTTGAAGGGACAGCAGGTTGCTGTTAAGGTCATCCCCAAGGCTAAGGTTGGTCCCAAGTTCATATTTTTGCGTCGTAGAATACGAAGTTGGTTTTTTCCTCTCCTTTCTAATGTCTGATCTCTAGATTTATGCATTTGATTTGATTTGTTTTTTTTTTGGGTTTACGTGAAATTGGTTAGATCTTGTTCTGCAGATTTGCTTGTTTGTGCAGAAGTTGGGACTTGATCTTTGATCAGATTTTTTTTTTTTTTTAAAGCTTTGAAGAATAGTTTTTGGCTTGTCTGAAAGTGAAGACATGTCCTCTTCCGAAGAAAAATTGGGTGTTCTTTTCCTATTTGATATCCAGCTTCAAATCCCCTCCCCCCCAATTTTTTTTTTTTTTGGCAAAATGTTGCAGATTTGCTTATTATTTCGACTCATAATTTGATCTGATACCTTTCTTTGTTTAATATTCTTTGCTGATGTGTATGTTTGAGTACTTTTCTTTTTCCTTGGAAATCTCTGTTGCCTATCCGAGTAGGTGGGGGGTGATGTTTGTGGTGGTAGATTGGAACTGTTCAAATTAAACACTTAAGTTTGAAGTGGATAGCTGGAATTTTTCTAGAGAAAGATGTGAATATTCAGTCTTTTTCCGCTTTAGCAATCCTTCTAGATGAAGAGTACTTGGACTGGCTTCAGATTTAGATGAGTCCATGTGCAGGAGTTCTGAAAGTGGCTGACTTATTTGTTTATTGATATTTTTAGTCAGTACTGGGTAATGATATGGAGCTTCACTTGTGACAGCACCATTAGTCTCGTCTAGGCTCTGCAATTGCGATTTTAATGTTTTATTCCTGTCATAGTCCCAAAAAGTAAAAGTAAATAGATGGGGTCTTCTTCATTTAGAAGCTGTTGCAAGTGCGCTAAACTTAATCAGAAGCCCAACCGCAGTTGGAATATTTAATACTACTTTTCGCATTATATTTATTGGTGCAAGTATGAAGCTTGAAGGGGACTTGTTTGGTGGCTGATAATGGAAGGAACAAGAGGTTGTTCAAGCCTTTAAAGTCGAACTAATCATTGCCACAAGATCATGGTCGAGAGTAGATCATGAAATGGACCTATATTAGAAGGCAATATGACATTAAAGCTGGTCAATTTTATGCCTGCTGGCCGGCCCAAACTTGTGGCCATCAGACATATGATGAAAACTTCTGAGTGGGGCATTGGTTCAATTTGGACTCTATACATCTCCATAGTTTGGATTTTGAATCTCATTCAATAATGATATGATAGGGCCACTAGCGGACAAAATAACAACTGTTTGTTTGATAGAACTGGTAGATAGGTGCAATCTGTACAGTTAGAAGTTGATTGTTTGGCTATGCCTTGGGCATGCATAATTGGCTCTTCCATCAGACCAGATGAAAAGAATGACAGAAGAACTAGTTACATTAATAGCCGTGTAGTTCTCTAAGATGGCATATACTATCATGTAAAACTACAATCTGACGTGCTTAAAGGTTTTCCTTAAGTGGAGAATTAGTGGAGTTTCATCTAGTGGAAATTATCAAGTGGAAATTGGAGGAGAAAGACTTTTTGAATGAAGAAAGAATAATCTATTCTTTGTTCCACAAAATTATTTCTTGTCTGCTATATTACATCAAATGTCAAACCCACCTGTTGGGTGGGCTGGATTTGACTTATTACCTGGTGTCCCAGGCTGCTTGCTTAAACAGAGAACCCCTGGTTGTATTGGTTTATTTATCAGAGAACAAACATTGACTTCCCATTGAAAAATTGGGATTCAACGGCCCAAACCATTGTTGAGTATCATATTACTTTTGAATCCACAAGTCGTCACATCAAATTGGCCCAGGTCACACTTGAGTTTGAGGTGGACCTATTTTTATTCTTGTACTTTTATGTAGCATAGGTTGCATGTTTAAGCACCTTATAACTCTCCATTTTCAATCAGAGTTCTGCGGTAGATATTTTGTGTTATCTCTAATCACATTCAAGTCAACTTGAGAAAGAAGTCAACTTAACCATATATGCACGGGGCCTTTGCACCATTTTTTGTTGAGTGCGGATATTTGGTTCTAGGTCATGTAAGATGTAATCAATATAATATGCTTGTTCCAATTTGCAAAGAAGAAAGTGTGCCATGTTTAGGACATTCAATCGTGTATGAGTTTTTCCAGTGATTCTCAGGCTAGTAATTTGGCGATTGAGTTGTAGCTGGCAGACTGCTAACTATTATTCTAATTTGAAGTCCTAGGAGAACAGCAAACCAAAATAAAAAGAATAAAGCACATATAATTATAGGCAGGACATAATAATTGATTACTAAAATCTATGATCATGCAAACTGGTATGTTCCTTCATTTCTCTAGGAAAGCAATTGGAAATCTTATTTACAGACAGGTCCATGAATGCTAAAAGTAATCCCAGGTGGGATTGGCAGCTGTTCTCTATGTGCGTGTGCACATGAATAGCAAAATATAAGCCTGAAGAGCAAAATATACAGTGGCTCTTGAGATCGTTTCGTTGTGGTTGCTTTTAGTTGCTGGGTGTGAGCAAGAGTTGAGCAAGTCATAAAATCTTACCATTTTATGCCCAGCCTGGTTATGTCAGACTTAACTTGAAACACATGGGTAATATGAACACATAATATTTTATTGAGACTCTTTCGTGAATTGAGACTCATATGATGTTCCTAATGAACTAATGCAAACTGTAGGATCAATTGAAGGTTTAACTACCAACTGCAAACGACGTTGTTACACGTGGTAGTTGCCCATAACCAGTAAGGTCGAGTATTTGGCATTTCAAGATTTCTATATCTATATTAAGCAAATTTATTGGAGTGTCCTAGTGAACATTGTGGTTCACGTCCAATGATTGTTATATGGAAAAGTTATCATGCTTGTATGTGTGACTATGTTAGCTTATCTTGGCTGGCCCTTTTTGAATTTCTTTTCCTTCATTGGACTGCAAAATGTGGTATGTGCTATATTTCATGTGTAACTAGTTTATAGTTTGACCAGAAATAGCTAAAAAATTTCAATTTTTAATATATACGTCGGAAAAAGAGAACATTTTGCCAGGTCTTCATGTTGTCCTTATATTGGAGATGTTAAATTTTAACTAAGCTGAAGATCTTTTATCTCCTTGTCTTTTCTCTCTCTTTCATATTTTTGATAGCATGGTATTTTTCTTCCTTTTCTTTTTCAGATGACAACAGCTATTGCAGTTGAAGATGTGCGGAGGGAGGTGAAGATATTACGAGCCTTGTCGGGACATACTAATCTAGTTCGATTTTATGATGCATTCGAAGACCCTGATAATGTCTACGTTGTTATGGAGTAAGTTTGCATTACTGTTCGGTGCAATATTTCCTTTTACTGTTCTGTCTTTAGCTCAGATGCTGTTGTTAATTGCAACCTGTTTCTGGGAGGACTCATCAACACAGATTTTATTTTTTACAATAGGTCTCCCGAGTCATCTATTTCTTAGATCACTGACTTTGTTTATGTGCTCTAAATATTGAGGCACTAGACCTATACCGTCACCATTACAGTTGTGTGCTATTTCTCATGTGCCTAACTGCTTGATTATCAAGTTGACATTGTATTACATGCAAATTCCAGGTTATGTGAAGGAGGAGAACTCCTAGACAGAATACTTTCTAGGTGAGGTTTTCTCTGCTGGCTACTTAGTGACTTCCTACTGGTGCTTTGTGACATGCCTCTTGCTAACTCTCTGATGGCTGTTCTATTTGCAGAGGTGGCAAATATTCCGAAGATGATGCAAAGGCTGTTGTGGTGCAGATACTAAACGTGGTTGCATTTTGTCATCTCCAAGGAGTGGTTCATAGAGATCTTAAACCAGAGGTGAACAAAACTCTGAGCTAGGTACACTTAGATAGTAGGCAGCTAGGAAGGTTACATGCCTCGTTAAGTGTATACTATTTAGTAATTGTAATTGTAGTTACTCTTACTAATCCTTGAACTACTCTGGGAGTTTCCTGGAACTTGTGAATTCGTGCGGGTTATATCTGGTACCATGATATCTGATTGAGAAACCCATCCAAATGTTGTTATAGAAAGTCTATTCTTTCAAAAGCTGATGTGATGGCTTATTACTTAAGCTAGTTTGGCTTTTGACTATCCAAAATATGTTTTTTAGATTGTGACAAGTAATTACACCCATTATTGCAAGTATGAGGCTGACCGTCTGTGTATAATGTGTGGTCATGTACTGGAATGAACTGTTCATATGATAGAAGTCATTTCTCTTATGGTGGTTGGGTCTGATGACTTGTATAATGCTGAATTTTGCGTGTTCACATATTTAAAATTTGCTGGTTGTTCTCGTACTTGGTCCACTCTGAATTGTAAAATATTGCTATTTGCTGGTTCAGAACTTTCTTTATACACTGAAGGATGAGAATTCCCAATTGAAGGCAATAGATTTCGGCTTATCAGATTTCGTGAGGCCAGGTTTGTTGCTGGGGCTTTACATTAAGTCCCTGCAGTGTGAAATTTTTTAAGCATCAACATTATAGGTTCTGATGGGGTATCTAAATTCTAAAGCTCGTTAGTGCTCTACATGCATTACAGATGAGAAGCTTAATGACATAGTTGGAAGTGCATATTATGTTGCCCCTGAAGTTTTACATAGATCCTACAGTACAGAGGCTGATGTCTGGAGTATCGGCGTGATAGCTTATATTCTATTATGCGGTAGTCGGCCATTTTGGGCAAGGACAGAGTCTGGAATATTCCGTGCAGTCCTGAAAGCTGAGCCAAGTTTTGATGAACCACCATGGCCTTCTTTATCTCCAGAGGCAAAGGACTTTGTCAAGCGTCTGTTGAACAAGGATCCCAGGAGACGTATGAGTGCTGCTCAGGCGTTAAGTGAGTGTTCATCTTGCTACTTTTAATATTGAGCGGCTCATAGAAGTAGACTGACAGTTCGTGAACTTTTTCTTCCATAGGCCATCCTTGGATTCGGAATTATAATGGTGTTAAAGTCCCTCTTGATGTACATATATTTAAACTCATGAAGGCTTATATGCGGTCATCGTCTTTGCGAAGAGCTGCATTAAGGGTATGATGTCTTTACGCTTGCCTCAAAGCTCTTCTTGGACTGAAGTGTTGCACTTTTATTCTTGTTTGAAGTCGAGTAGTCTCATAAAGTTGCTTGTTGCTTCAATGTTCTCCAAAATTAAATTTTAGAAAGAAGAGTTAAACTTCAATAAGGGCCTCTTTTGGAGGCTTCATTAATATAAAGCATTGTTAGAAAGCTCTGATGAATGCATGCCTGTTGATGATGTCTTCTGACGACTACTTCCTACGCTGCAAAAAGTGGCTGCTTTGGCCAGGGATTTTTAAGTGACTCAGATGTGTGCATTCACACCCTTGCGTGTGTGTGTGCGCATTTGTCAATATCCTCTTTTTCAATTAAAAAATAAATGATTAGGAAAACAGCAGCTTGCAACATTGATAGATCATCTGGCTCAATGAGAGCTGTTTTGACATCATTATGATTTATTCGCATTTCAAAACTTAGAAGGGTATGACATCATGAAGAAAATGAACTCACATCATGAGTCAGTACAATTGCAGGCTATCTTTACCTTGACTTACTTTGTGTTCTGATATTCAGACAATTGGAGTAGCACTTCACCTTGATTTTGTTAGTGCCATGATATACTATCTATTCAAATCACTTTGGAAATTCTCATCTAAATTAAATACATTGATACTGCTTGTTATGATCTATCTGATGAGATAGGGAAGGATAATTTGGGTGGTTTACAAATTATTGAGTTTTTAAGGGTGACCCACAGCAATGCATTTGGATTTGATCATCGACTATGATAGGTCAATGAATGCAGCTCTTTCTACTGCCTTACTGTCACTCTTTTGGGCTGAATGTTTTGACAACTTTAAAGCAGAGCAAGATATTATTGCCTCAAGTACCATCTTTGCCCCACTCAGTTTAGCACATTCAAAGTAGTGCTGTCATTTAGTGGTTCCGTGTTTAATTCAACTTCATGCTGAGAAAGTGCAAGCTTGAACAACAATACTTGTGTTACATATTCCATTGTCCCATTTCTTTGAAAGCATTTCCTCTGTAATCTGTTTGAACTGTTTCGATGCTTGAAAGTTTTGTCTAATCTGGGAATTGGAGAGGCTTTGGATGAAGAGCCTCACAAATTCCCTCGGGTCCCATTAAATTGTGCAGCAGGATTCTTCAGTTTCTCAGCTGATAACTAATTAAGAAACTGAATGTGTAAGTAGTGCATATTTCACAGCTTCTAAGCTTGAATTCTTCGTAGATAAAGAGAGAGAAAGCTTGAATTCTTGAGCTTAAATTTTAAGACCTGATTTAGAGTGGACTTCTAGCAACATCTTAAATT
This sequence comes from Eucalyptus grandis, assembly GCF_016545825.1. Lineage (NCBI taxonomy): Eukaryota > Viridiplantae > Streptophyta > Magnoliopsida > Myrtales > Myrtaceae > Eucalyptus > Eucalyptus grandis. The sequence continues at coordinate 28,472,413 of NC_052618.1, read as the reverse complement.
CAGATGCACAATGAATGTTACAATTTCAAGGTTTCAGTGTTTGCTATTTGTTCAACTAAATTTCTCTGAATTACATTCGATATATCATTGCAGGCGTTAGCAAAGACATTGACAGTAGATGAACTTTTTTACCTGAGAGAACAGTTTACAATGCTCGAACCAAATAAAAGTGGCAGCATAACTTTAGAAAATATGAAGCTGGTTAGTGTCATCCCCCTTTGCCCCCTCCCTCTCTCTCTCTCTCTCTCTCTCTCTCACACACACACACACACACACAAAACATGTGTTGCACACCACAAGCACGCATTTGCTGGCACAAGTACACATACATATGACAGACATGGCATGTAGATCACAGAATTGTTATCATTGCAAGTTTCTCATCAATCTTATTCTTGGCAGGCCCTGACGAAGAATGCAACTGATGCAATGAAAGAGTCTCGCATTCCTGATTTCCTTGCATCGGTAGACCCTGGACTTTAATTTCACACTGTTCCATGAATTATCTGTCAATTTAGATTTTTGTGTTAGCTAGCCATCTAACCATGAATATGCCGTACATTTCAGCTAAGTGCACTTCAATACAGAAGGATGGATTTCGAAGAGTTCTGTGCAGCTGCTTTGAGTGTCCATCAGCTGGAGGCACTAGATAATTGGGAACAGCATGCCCGTTCCGCGTATGAACATTTTGAGAAGGATGGAAACAGGGCCATTGTAATTGATGAACTTGCTTCGGTGAGTTTAATTGTTCTGGCTTTTGCATCTATCAGCATTGTCTCTGGATCAACTTTTAGAGTTATAAATGTCCTTTAAACACATAATTAGCTTCAATTAGCCCCTGGTAGTGCCATGTCATTCGATCCAGAAAACCTTAACATACTCAAACAGTTACCCCCTCGAGATTGCTCGCTGTATGGTGAGACATGTTGCTGAAAACAGAGGAATTGAAGCACTTGTGAAAATTATCAGACATAAAACATGGGAAGAATGGTAGAGAAATAAGCGTTGCTTTTTGCTATATTGTCTGTCATTTTCTTGTGCTACCTTAAAGGTGTGCTCTCCTTTGTATGTTCCTTGTTCAATTGGAAAATGATCCAGTGACATCGCCTCGTTGTACTCTGAAACCTTATCTTGCTTAGACCCTAGATTCTAGTCCATAAAATGGGTGGAGTATTTTGTATGGTTGTGCATCTGTGACTCTTGCCTCTTTTTCCAGTGTATGACAAAATCCACTGATGCAGCCAACATGATCAAACGAGTTTTGTTAAAATATCAATGTGTCTATTACAAAGCTTAGGTGAAGATGGATTGTTGCATTGATTCACAACTCAAATAAGAGTTCTCATTGGATTACAATTCTATGCCCAGTTGAATTTGTTGTCTTATCTATTTTGGATTTGACTTATATTAGGATTCTCATTTTGCAAAGTTTGATTCGGATAGTATGTTCCTTTATCTCCGTCAGAAGTAGGATTTCTTTATTCTTATTTCACATTTTAAGTTGGAGTAGGATTTTAGAAAAATCTGGGGGTTGTTACACTTTTTATATTTGAGAGCGAATGAGGATTATTGAATTCTAGTGAGTCTTTGCTTTGAACCGTGGGATATAATTTCCCTCTGAAGTGGTGCTTAAGAAACCCTAGCACGATAATTATGTGGCTTGGCTTTGATGTCTGAAAATTCCTCTCATTTGAGTAATTGTTTGCCATGGATCCGGGCTCACTTCTTTGGGACTGATTGTCTTTTATCAAGAAGGACTACAACAGTCATTTTTGCTCATCTTCGTCTTCCTTTTCTCTTTGTTCCTTATTGTTTTCTACTTGAATCCCATGTCAGGAACTTGGTCTTTCACCTTCCGTCCCGGTTCACGCCGTCCTCCATGATTGGATAAGACACACTGATGGAAAGCTAAGCTTCCTTGGGTTCATTAAGTTGTTGCACGGAATGTCCAGCCGAACAGCCATAAAGACGCAGTGAACTAGTATACCGTCCTCATAGCTAGAGTTTGAGAACTTTCACAGGCATGGTTTTACCCTAGAAGGACAAGGTGCTGCACCCAAAACTCACAAGCATCGAATTGGTTTTCTGAGAATTGAAGACCCCCACAACCTCAGTCGCCATTCTTTTCGGTATAGGTCAGGTGCATACTCATCAAGTTGCTGAAAAGCTATCTATCGTCTGATTCATTACAATCCCCAGAAGCTATAATTGGCTTTGCAGTGTAAATTTCTCCTTTGCTTTACTGAGGTTTGCCGAAATGTCTTATGCTCCGATAGCGGCACATGGGTGTCTTTTTGTCTTTCCCTCTTTTCTGTAGTTGATGCGGTTTGTACCTGGGAAGTGACTACGGTACCTGCATTTCTAAGTTATAGACTCTCTCTCTCTCTCTCTCTCTCTCTCTCACTGAGCTGTCCTTTTGGGACGCTGCTACTAATCTAATTTGTGAATGTATGAATCCAGTGAAAGTATTTTTCGAAGAAATTCGAAGAAATTTGAAGAAAGTGGAACCCATTCAGGCAATCTTGATTGTGGGTGATTGGTTCTATGGTGGGCGGTGCCCACCCTAGAATTGGAAGCTGCCTGCTAAGGGCTGTTCCACAGAATGGGAACCGGGAATTGCCCACTATTGCTTGGATCCATCTGGGAATAGGACCACCGGTCTGGTTTGGGCCGGGTGTGGCCATGGAACCAGCCAGAGGAGGACGATACAGTCGACATGGAAGAAGAGGTTTTTTCCCTTTTGCCTCGTGCGACCTCTCCATCTCCAATTCCCCTCCTTTCCTTTCAATCGAAATTAAAGAAATAGAGAGAGGGTAGATGATACAGTTGACATTAAAGGAGATTTTCTCCAAATTCTGCACTCTCTCATCTTCCTCCTTTTGCCCTCACTCTGTTCTATGGGATGTGCTTGTGATTTCACTTCCTTCAACTAACGCCCCCTGCTGTCCACTCCTCTATTTTTCCTCCTCGCTCGCTTCCTCTCTCTTTATTTAAACCTTCCTCCTCCTCTGCTCCTCTGCTCCTACATCCTCACCTGCATGTGATGCCATGAACAAGCTTGAGAGACCGCTCCAAGAAGCCACCGCTGTCTTTCTTTTCCTCCCTCTCCGATTCCATCCACCGCTCCATCGATGAAGTCCAATGACCAGGACCATGCCTCTCCGATGTTCCCAGAGCCGGCCCTAATCAAGAAACAGGCTTCCCGCAAGGCCTGCATATCTCTAGGGAGAGCATACTTTGGGGAGTCTCAGTTTGTGGAGACGCGAAAAGATGTGATGCAAGAAAGAGAAAGGGTTTTTGACATAAAAATTATGTATCAGTTTGGTTTGGGTGGGCCTTTTCACACTTGAAATTAGGAATGAAATCGGTCCCTATGGGAATCACTAGTTTGGTTCGGTTTCAAGCGGTTTCAATTCTTTTACACACCCTCAAATTTTTAATTGACAAGCCAATTTTGTGCCTGGTTGCAAAAGACTATAAACCGTGCTTTCGTCAGAATGGCAACTTAGTATAGAGAAGCTAGTCATTGTACATCGTACATGATCGAAAACAAGAGTCAGACCATGGATCATTCTATTCACACAAATTATTTAAGCCGACGACAAGCCTCAAGTTGATTTCCACTATGCTTTTCCCACCGCGTTCCCCCTTAAGAAATCCACCAGCTTGTCCTTCAAATCCAAGGCCTTATCGCATTGAGGCTTCAAGATGTGGAACACATGGCTCTCGCCTTCGTGCTCCACAACCTCAACGCTCCCGCCCCATCCGCTCCTCTTCAGCTCCTCGCGGTACCACAGTCCCCGGCCCCTCAGGTGATCCTTCTGTGCCACGAACACCAGCACCTTCTCACACCCGACCCGGGCCAGGTCCTCCGGCGGCGGCTTCAGCCTCGGGTCCGCCAGCCCACCGTTCTCGGGGCACATGTACAGCCACATCTTGTCGTCGTCGGTGCCTCCGAAGTAGGGGTGCACCAATGCCATCCCTGCTATCCTGACGCCGGCGGGGAGCCCGGCCCGCCCGGCCCGGACAGCCACGTTGTGGCAAATGTTGGCCCCGGCGCTGTCCCCCGTTATGTAGACCCGCCCGAAATCCCCGTGCTCGTTCAGCCACGGGTCGGGGCCGTTCCCATCGGCATGTCCCAATGCCCACCGGGTCGCGGCCCATGCGTCGTCGTAGCACGCGGGGATCGGGTTCTCCGGGGCGAGGCGGTACTCGACCGAGACGGCGACGACGCGGGCTCTCGCCACGAGCAAGCTCACATACTCGTGGTAAACCCGGTGGAAGGCGGACCCTATGGAGAACCCCCCGCCATGGATGTAAATCAGGACCGGCAGCCGCTCGGCCGGGCCAGTCCCGCGGGGCGCGAAGAAGCGTGCCAGTACCGCGGGCTCGGTGGAGATGGTCACGTCCTTGGACCGGACCTCGGCGTCCTCAGACGGGGGGACCTTCAGTTTCTCCATCGGCATCATTCTCTCGACGCGGCCGTCTTTGTATACTTTGAAGAAGGGGAAGAATTCATGGAGGACGTCGCCGTTGTCGGACTTGGTCGGTTCCATCCTTCGGAGGGAGAGAGAGAGATATGGAAAAGCTTCGAATCAAGGCACTTCCTAAGGAGGCCAAATTGATGAGAACTGATCAGAACTTGTACGATGGGGGGTCGGAGTTTATCCGTGCTGCTCTGTCGGTCGTTCGACAACTACCCTTCTAACATTTCAATTCTTGTACTTTGACTTTATAGTGCGTTGCGTCGAACAGTTTCTTGGCTTGTTTCTTTGCACTTTTTCTTTAAGAAAAGGTATTTCTTTCGCCGTCAAAATTGGAAAAATTGGGAAATTTTCGATTCTTTCTGGTGAAGACATGAAATAAGTGTGGGGCGCTGTAAACTAAGATTAAGCAAAATGTGAAAGTCAATTCGTACACACTCAACGTCAGATCCTGTTCAATGATGTTAACCTATCTATAAGATTTAAGAATATCGTCCACACATAATATTGAATTATCGACCAATTCTTGAGTAGAGTTATTCAGTAATGGCTCCAACCTAACAGTCAAGATATATTTTCTATATTTTTGTAACTTTTTTATTTTTTATTTTGGGTAAAGGGGAAGGTAGTTAGTCAGACCATTTTGATTAACACTACAATGGACCAAGGTAGGTGCCCATGGATCCCATCTTACTTTCCATTGATGAATAGAGTAATTTTAACATAGAGTCCCATTTAGTTTTCAACGGATTTTTCTTAGTATATAGTGTGAGCTAAAGTTCCTTTTTTTTTAACAGTTGGTGTCCCTAAATTAGTTGGGTGGACGATCACGTGGTGCTCCAATGTAAATTATAGTCTGTGTGCCATAATGCTATAGGTGTAAATATTTGGTTTCTAAGATCCTGAGAAATTTTCAAATAAGAGATCACATTACTTTTTTACAATGGAATTAATTTTTATATATAATATTCATAACTCTTTAAAAATTGACTGAGTGGTTAAGCGTTTGATTTGAATTGGTCAAATTACATATCTAGATCATGACGTTTTCAGGTCAAGTACCCTATAGGCCACAATAGTCGCCCAATCGGTGGAGTCTTACCCAATATGCAGAAAAGGAAGAAGTATTAGAGGTTATTTTCATATTGGCCTCCTTGGATGCAATGCAATCGTTGCAATTGGAGGGCTTTAATTACCTGACTAAGTTCCAACTATCAATCTTTCACAAAATTGAAAGGAAGATGCCAAGCTTAGGTCAATGTAAGTACCTGATTTTTCTCTAGACTTTATGTCTAGATAACTAATTATAACAAGAAGATACTTGGTTTTTGTCTTCTAGTTTCATTTTCATTTTCATTTTTTTGGGTGAAAAAACGAAAAGAGATCGTCGGAGTGATGGGCCTGCTGGCCCAATCTTGCGGATGATGATTTGGGCCTTTAGGCTTTTCTTTTTCAAAGGCGGAGACTAGGACAACATTGTGATTTGCTTTTGAGGCTTCTATATAAAGCTTTGTAATAGACTAGGTATTGAGGGCTAGGATTTACCATGTCAACCTCATAACATCGTTCCTTTGGCAGGACATATCTTGCCTAGGACAGCGGGGTCCATCCGAAGGAGATTTGAATACATCTATCTGATGGGTCATAATTTGCAATTTCAACCCTTTCGGGAGTAATTACGAGTTTACATAGCATTTGCTATTTCAAAGGCATATTTCAACAATGTCATGATCTTTCAATGTAGTTGGATATCATTGCCCTCGTGTGTGGGTCCCATACAAATTTACTCTTGCGCTTTTATGTGGCTCATGCAATTTTTTGGAGACTAGATTACCCTCTTGCTCATATCTTATTATATTACGTCACGAAGAAAATTTTGGACCCTGCTATCAATGCATTCATACCCTCTAACATTGCTCCACCACCAACAAAACCTTGGGCTGCTTTTCTTAGACGAATCATTGCCTACTGTTTTTTTTACTGACACTCGGGTAATTCAGACTCAATTGAGTTCTACCCCTTTTATGTTCAGTGATATTATATTACCATGATAGCTATTGATGTGGCATGCAGTTATATGGTCTTGCAAATTGATAGATGCAAGCCAATTGGAATTAAATAAAAACAAATTAAAAGTCTGTAAGCTGAAAAAAATCCCAAAAATTAGTAGCTTTAATAAATGCTTCAAAATTGAATGGCCCGTCAACTAACTTATTTGGTTCTCTCCACTCTTTTGTGTTGCTTTGCAAAACTTTGTCCTTTCCCCATTTTTCCTTTTCAGTGGGAGACATCTCCTTTGGAGAAAACCCATGGAAACTTCTACCCACAGGCTTCTAAAAAATCAACTTGAAAACACCATCTCTGATAGGCTTCATCTTTCGTCATTTCACAAAACTTCTACAACATATGCTCAAGGGAGGTTTCAAAGCGTTGACTTCGTTTCATTGCAAATGTTGAGCACAACAGAGAGGTGAGAAAGTTAGGGATTCCACTTCAGTTTATTGCGAAGTTGAGCGCAGTAGAGAGGTGTGCATTTGATTCACATTGAATCGGAGTGCGATGCTCAACATTCCCAGTGAACTTAAGTGGAGTGCTCAATCTTCACACCTTTATGTAGTGCTCAACCTTTGCACCTCTTGGTTGTGCTCACACTTCGAAATGAAAGAAAGACAGCGCTTTAAAAACCTCTCCCAAGCCTATGTGGTAGAAGTTTTGTAAAACGATGAAAGGTGAAGCCTGTTAAAGATGGAATTTTCATGTTGATCCCTTATGAGGCACATGGGTAGAAGTTTTGATGGCTTTTCTCTAAAGGAGATTTCTTTCTCCTCCTGAAAAGCAAAAAATGGGGAAAAAGTAAAATCAAAGGACAGTCTTGCAAAGAAGCGCAAAAGAGTGGAGAAAGCCAGACCAGTGAGTTGGCGGGCCATTTCAATTTTGAAACATTTATTAAAGCCACTATTGTCATTAACAATTAAACTTTAGCAGCCTGCCATTGGATGATGGACTTTTAATTTGTTTTTATTTCATTTGAAGTCATTTGCACATGTTAATTTGTAACCAGATCTGATTAAGTATACGTGTGTCATATCAACAGCTGATATGATAGCATATAGCATGTTACCATTTCATTTTTTTTTCTCGAAAAAGTGAGAGTTCCTCACCTCTTTCTATTCCTCTTATGGGTAAATTGATCGTTCATGTTTCGGTGTTTTCTTTGAATGAGCTTTATAAGCAATACGAAATTACCGAAAGAAAAGTTCCTTTATCTGCACGTAAAAGGCATTTTGTGTTATCCAGGGTCTTCCGTGCTCGCATGATATTAGGCTTAGGCACACCAAAGGTTTGAACTTGCTATGATTCGTCCATAATGGAGGTTTGATATAAGAACCTTGGATAGTGACACCTCTCAAGATAATAAAAGAAGATTCGTTTGCAGATTTACTTCTCAAGTTGCATTGAAAAACACAGAGTGGGCTTTTTGCAAACAAGAAACAGGTTAAAAGCAGATTCAGCAAACCCTAAGAGGAAGTGATCATTTTTTGTATGAACCGACACTTAACATCACGCAAAGATTGGCCATCCGGTTCAAAGGCTAGAGGGGGACCAAGTTCTACAAGACGCGATTCTTCAACCATTCGAGATTATTGAAAATGGGCGGAAGTGCGGTAAATCTAGAGTCGTGTTCATAATAGTCACGCATGCATATTTATAAGACAAGTTCCTGATTCTGACCCTCATTTAAAGATCGTTGATGCCGATGATGATGAGATCATGAGAGACGCAACGAATTCAAGCTCGCCATCTATAATTATAAACAATGGAGACTTATTTCAAGGTTAGAGATTTGGAACACTAAAGTTCAGCTTTTATCTCATTAAAGATTTGTTCAGGACCATTTTCGAGCAGCAATCTCTCTTAATATAAGGATCTGTTATGTCTGTTCTTCATGGGATGGTGCTTTGTAGCTAATAGCTCTAATTTGTGAGAATTATAGTTGTGCTGCAATTCTTACTTCTGGATGAAATCAGTACAAACTTCTGCGCCTTCTCTTATTTATCATGTTCTATTTTTACTTTTTAAGTTTTTCTCCTTGGACTCCCTTGAAATAATGAAAAATAACAAGGTTTGTTGGTCACAGATAATTTCTATAGATAGACATTACTCGACGACATCATATCTTCTCGTAATCAAAAGTTACTTATAGTAATTGGTGAAAAAAGAAAAAAAAAAGAAAAAGAAAAGAGAAGAGAGTAATTAGTTTCGGCATAGTAGAACTTCCTCAATTTCAGTACAAAAAAAGTAAACTAATTATTGATGGTTGTGATCAATATGCTAGGGCCTTTCTTCGCAAAAAGGAAGGGTTCCAAGTTCGGCCAGTCGTCTGCCATTCTACGGGTCACCTTCAAAAGGGTCATGAATTAGTGCGACTCCATGACTTCCCGGCGTGATCATGATGGGAGTTTTCACACCCATTAGCAATTAATCAGTTAATCAAATGATATTTTTTAAATAATCGATGTTAAACAATGATGTCATGCCAAAATACGGTCGATTCCGCTAAACATTCGAGTTCAAACGGTGTCGGACCACTTCTTTCAATATCTAATATTCTTTGACAATGTCCCCGCCATCTTATCATTGCCTACATTGCTAGCTAGTTATGCAATAGCGAAAGTGCTCTGGGTCGTTGATGTTTGCGACCTAATTTCTTTGGCTCAATCTTTGAGTTTATAATTAGGGTTTAGCAAACCTTAAGGGAGTGATGATAATGAATGACCAACTAGGCGATCCACATAGCGCACAACTTCTGCTCCGTGACTTACTGCTAAACTAGAGAGACCCTCATGCGATGCTTCAGGCAACGCTTCACAGACGGATTTACCGAATCTTTCCAGCATGATCGTCTAAACACGAGTGATGTTAAGTCCGGAATTATCGACCAAAGCGCTAGAATGTGATTGTCCTTAACTTGGCTAAATTTTCAACTGCCTTGCACTGGTCATTGCCACGCAAAATCCCAATCATCACACAAAAGAAAAGGAAAAGGCGACATGTGTCGGCGGCATGCTTTTCTGGTTGATGATTCTTGAATTATTATAGCTAGGGTTTGACAGGTTCTCGAGGTGGGGACTTGGGGAGGTTCTTGGATGATTCCACTTCCCTTTATCTTTGTCAATCGTTCAGAAAACAATTGGCTAGTGATTATTAGGGCATGCAACTCTTAATTGCTTGGTCCTCTTGAATTGAAGTTTCCACTCTTGCTGTGGTCCAATTACACTTTCCGGTTTATTTCTTTTGGAATACTTTATTTTGCAAGCAGATCAAGAGAGGAAAATAAATTCTATTTGTTGAAGTTTTTTAAGTCCTTGTAATCATCGCCACCTCTAGACATCTGTCTAGCTAGCTCATTAGAACTAATGCTTTGAGGCCATGTCCAGTTTTTTAATTGGAACACTAGGATAAGTTATTAATAAAGCTAAATCCTAAATTGACGCATCATGGAAGCTGGCAGGGGTACTCAAAAAGCACGGGTAGCCCTCCCGAATTGGTTCACAAACAGAATAATCAGATATCATAAGTTAATTCATTCTTTCTATTCAGAAAATAATGAAAAACTACCAACTTCATTTTTTCTTCTCGAGACAGCATAAGGGCGAGAACCGAAAAATGACTTACCTTCTTCAATATATATTTTATGGAGTTTGTTCCCTTTTAATTAATATTTGTTTCGTTGTTTGCTTGACTTCACTTTTTGTTTCATGTAGTTAATATTTTTAGCAAAATTATTATTGTTGTTTTTGCCGCCGCCGCCTCTGCTGCGGTGGTGTTGTTGTTGTGACTATTATTATTATTATCGATTCTTGCAATTTACCTTGACATTTAGTTTTATGATTTCTGTAAATTATTTTCTATTTGTATTTCTTTTAGTTTTAAAGAGGAAAAGAATAGGCATTTCATTCCACAACGAAAAATGCAAATATTTTCAAAATTCACGTGCATTGCATGTGCAAGCGAAAAAAAAAAAACTGTAACTAAAAGGGTTAATTCCTAAAAAGCACAAATTTTTGCTCTAATACCAGTTTCGGTCCAAATTTTTTCCATCTCATAAGAAATCACAAATTTTCACCCGATTGCCAAATCTAGTCTCCGTCAATTTGGAAACTTTAGTTGTCCAATGTGGCAAATTCATGTCTGCAATAAATACAAGTTATCTTAATTTCTTTTGACTTTTTTTTTTTTTTTTTTTTTTTGCACTTTTAGGATACTCTCCCACGTCCGTAGCCTAAAATTTCTTCTGCCTAAGCAATGGTAATAGGCGACTCTAATGTTGCCGTCGTTGGTGTCCATTGTTGGTAGCATCCGTTGGACGGCCCCGTCATGGTGGTCTTTATGAAATAAAAAGAAAATTAAGGTCAAAATTGGCACCAATCCTACAGTTGGTTTTTTTAGGGAATTAGCCCCATACTAAAAATGAAAAGCCGCATTTTACTTGTCAAGTTTGTGCCATGTGGCAAAAGTATTTATGTGCCGTATGATGTGATAACAAGTACTACCAAGCGGGCATAGGAGAAAGCATTCTCTTCACCCTGACTTTAAATATAGACATATAATAGAATAAAAGTGCATGAACTTTATCCGTATCAATATTTTTAAAAATACGTAGACTATATCATTTGAGATCACATACTTAAAAATTCTTTCTTTAGATTCATATTTGAAATTAAAATACGTTAAGAGATAGAGATTTCATGATGATAAATTAATAAGTAAAAGCTTATTGGTCAGGGTCACATACAAAATTATGACGTATGTCTTACCACTTGGCAACAATAAAAGCCAAATCAAGTGCCAACATTCTCTCAGCAATCAACGAAATTAAGAATAGGTTTTCTTGCTTTCATGATCAGTTCAATACCCTCAATTTGGATAATTTTGCATAGGCCTTTCTTATTTGTCATATAAATGATGTGGCAACATGATATAGTTTTCAAATGAGCCGAGTTTCAAATGTTTCTAACCCAAAATTCTTTCTTCAACACTTTAAAATTTCTCGTTCATTTAGCAAACCCATTTTAGCATTGTACCATTTATCCTTTTAAGCAACGCTAGAGGTATGCCGGATGCATAATATAAATTCTTTAGCAAATTATACTTCAATCAATTTCATTGTTTCAAGACTATCAACAGTTTGGCAAGAGTCTTTCGTTTGAAAAGCAGGATACACTGAAAGTCTTACAAACATGCAAATGTAATGTATGTCAATTTCACATAATGTATGAAATAACTTATTTGTGCACATATCATCTTTATTCTATTTTACACCAATGTTTCAATCCAAACGTTTGCTTAAACTTGTAAAATAAACAAATGTACAGGTCAAATAGGAATAATTCTTCACGAGAGAAAACAGAATACACAAGTATCAGGAATGAAGTAACACCATTTAAGGAAGAAGTTAGTATATAGATTTAATTTATATATATCAACGTCGCCATAACTATTGATGATGTGAAGTGCTTAAACTGAGTTTGCGTAATAAATTTTCTTTCGGAAGGAAAAACCCATTGAAAATTGAGGAGATGATCATGTTCCACGCGTCAGGGACCCAAAACCGCTCGTGATCTCGTGCCGGCTGCCGCCACCGTTAGCCCAACATCCGAGGAAGCCATGCTTGTAGGGCAAGGTGGTCCTCCTCTTCATCTCCTCCGCAGCTGCTTTCTTCATCCTGTAATGCAACTCGTGAGTCGACTCAGTCGCCCGCCGACTCGAGCTCGACACTGGACGACCAGCGATCTCTCCTCGCTTGAATCCAGAGGAGTACTTCCTGAATGGGTCCTTGCTCGTACCCCGGCCTTCCGATGCGCTTCGGAACAATAACAGATCTTTGAAACTCCATTTTTTCTTATCACCCTTCGAGAACGATATCAGAGACGAGAAGTAGTTGGAAGAAGAAGAAAGAGAAGAAGACGACGACGACGATGAATTCTTATGGATGTTCAGTCCTGAATTCTCCAAATCCTCATCATCTCGGTCGAGCAAAATGTCGGATATTCTCAGGGGTGAGAGAGATCTCGTCCCCTTACGAGAGGAAGACGATGACGATGGTCGGCCGTTTCTCTCTCGACCACGCTCTCCCCCTTTTTGTTGATAACACGGCATATCAAAATCTTCAACTCGACTAATCTGGACAGGTTCAAGTAATTTTCCCCCATCACGTTTAGCAGGCAAGACTCCACCAATGTTGCCGTCTTGTGACTCAGCTGGTGACTGAAGAGGTGGTGACTTCAAGGGTCTGATTTTGCCGCCATGGAAGAGCTCGTCAGCAGACATGGTGGAACTCTCACCTAAACCCCTGCTGAAATCGAACGCAAAGTCTTTCCCATCGTCATCTTCGACGACGCATCCATCCTCTTTCTTCGCATGGATCATCATCGGCAGGGCGTTCTCCCATGCGAAGGCTATGGAGAACCGTGGGTTGTCGTGCCACGAGCCCTCATCTTTGTCCTCGTCCGGGACGAGGGAGATCTCATGGAATTCTTCACGCAAACAAAGATCGAAATCTGGGCGACCAGGACTAGGCGGAGACGTCGGAGGAATTGTGGATGGATTGAAGAAGTTGCGGAACGCTTGAGGGCTCGAAGGAGCGGTGATGTATGGAGTGGAGGTCGTGCTCTCGAAGCTTAAGTCGATAGAGGGCACTGCTGAGACCACCTCCATGTCTGGATCCTCTGAACACAGATTCGCTGGGACTAGGAGAAGGTTAACAGGTTTTGGGATTTGTAGAGGGTGTAGAGCTCATGATTCATGTGTGCGCGGCAATGATTAGCATGGCCACCGATTAACTTTTGTAAGCTGGAGGAGTACGGTATCATATTAAAGCATTTCTCATTTTTCATTAACAGAAGAAAAGGACGATTAGGTTAACTATCATATCCTTTTCCCTTTTCTATTACGTGATTATGTTTAGACTCGGGTTTCTACGAGAATTGAGTGTCTGTGTGTGTGTGTGTGTGTGTGTGTGTGTGTGTGTAATTGAGTTTTTATGAAAAGGATCTTTTAATGACTTTATTATCTACATGTCCTACCAATGCCTCACCAACTATTCTATGAAATTATCTATCATTATTTGAATGGCTTACCAACTTTTTTCGATAAAACAATCCTATAGAAAACTTGGTAATTAGAAAAGGTAACGCTATTTGCACAACCAAAATATCTTTTTCCACAACTTTTTCGAAAGATATATCTTGTTTGGGCTTAGTTGCTTATTGTATTGATTATCAACATCCTATTATAGTCTTCATGAAACATGATCTATCTCTGTACTCATGTCCTAAGCAATTATTACCTTCTAAAACAAAACCGTGCTTTTATAGAATCATTTTAGATTCAACATAAACAATTGAAAATAAGCTATAAGATACCAGCTAATATTATGATTACAATTCTGTTACTGAACTTATTGTTTACTGAGTATAAGTAATGTATTTATTAAAAGTAGTCTATTCACTTAACTGACTAAGATATGAAAATTTTTATGTAGTATGTCTAGTTATATAATTTTGTCATCTCTTCATTTTTAATTTGATAAGATATGTCAATTTAAGTATTTTCACTTCTTCTTTTACCTAATTCTTACGTTAAGAATGAAATCATGAAATGCAACTTATTCGCATAATAAAATAACTTATACTTCAAACCATAAAAAATTAATTGTGATGATATGTTTTAAGTTATATGGTTTTTTTCATTTTAATTTGTTATGATGCATATTTTTTATTTGTTCAGTAATTAATTATATTATGATATTTAAATGAAAGTGAAATTTACTTATGTTAAGTGAAACTTATTCACGTCATAATGTAAGGGTTATCTTTAGGAAAGAAAATAAGTTATAACTACAAATAATCTACTCATAAATTAGATCTATTATTATTATTATTATTATTATTATTATTATTATTATTATTATTATTATTATTATTATTATTATTATTATTATTATTATTATTATTATTATTATTATTATTATTATTATTATTATTATTATTATTATTATTATTATTATTATTATTATTATTATTATTATTATTATTATTATTATTATTATTATTATATTTTAATTTAATTATAAATTAAAAAATTCCTAAATTTTGTAATCATAAATTATTTTTAAAATAAGCTATATTATCTACCAATATATTTCATGATATTTTCTTTTCATAGGTTTTTCCTATTTAGACTCAATCAGATGTAATTGTTTAGAGATAACAAATAAGCTAAAGGTTTTTGTTAAAATAATTGCGAAAAACAACGAAGAAAGACAATACTCCATCAAGAAAACAAACACTTGGAATGAAAAGGAAAGTGGAGCTAGGGATTTTGCTGTAGAACAATGCAAAAGATAAGTTCATATGGATTTGATTATTTGCTTAATTGTTTAGAGAGTATTGTCATGTTAATGAATACGTTGTGGATGAATTGTCAACGAAGAGTAAGTAACAATATAGAAGAATAAAATTGTGGAAGAAAAACATTTGATTGTGGAAATATCATTTCCCTAAAGAAAAAAACCAAATAAGTAGCAGAAATGAATGGTAATTTAAAACTAGTTGATAACTTAATTGGAGAAAATTGGCAAATTAAAGTTGATAATCAAAAGAAAAATAAGTATGGTAAATTACTCAAATAAAAGGGTAACCCAAAACTAGTGTTAACCTAATTGGGAAAAAGTTATTAAGTCACTCTAATTAAGGTTCTTAATTTCTAATAGATATTGATAAATTTAAGGCATAGAAATGAAATTTGGAAACGATAAGAAAGTTAGCGAAATCAACAATAAATTAAAAATAAAATATCAATAAGTAACTCAAATAAGAGTTGGTTACCTCTATGTGCCTTTATAGTGGGAGACAAGTTAGTGAGTTACATTAATTTATGATGGTAATATCTGAAAAGATTAGTAAATATATGATTTGCAAACCAAGCCATATAAAAGTTAGTATATTAAAATGAAATGCAATTAAACATTGGTAAGTAACTCAAATAAAAGTGCTTTGCAACACTTATTGAAATTTATCAGCATGAGAAGAAAAAATGTTTTTTTTTACAATATAATTTAGCTTAGTCTTTAATGAAGCTATATATATGACGTATTTTTCCCATCCACATGCCTAATTACTCCTCTTTTTTCTTCCTTTTTTCTTCCTGTGCATCGCGGGGATAAGCAAATGACGTTCCCTAAATCAACGCAGACGAACTTCGAACTTTTTTGCCTTCTTGACAAAATTAATTTAACTTTTTTTCTATATGAAATTATACAATAAAATAAAATAAAAAGAACAATCGGATACACGTCTTTGCAATCATACACATTTCCTCAATCATCGAAGCAGCTAATGATTATGGCATGAAGTCCTGGTTCGTTTCCCCCTTGTGGGGATTCGACTTTTCTCTCCAATGGTCCCAATCACTTTATTTCTCTCTCTTGATGCATCGTCGGTCGTTGCAATCATTGACATATTCCCCAGAATGCATGATAAGTTAATGTCTTTTGGGGCATGCATTTTGGTACTTAAAAGAAGAATGGCAGGTTCCTTTTCCGTGGAATATGGCTTTCAGTCACGCGCCTTCTTCATTAATCTAATGAAATTCTCGCCTTTAGCGGTACTTTGCGATGTGAATCATGAAATTTTATAGTATGATATATTTTCTTGGTTTATATATAATATGCCTCTTTAGGTACGCAGTTTCATGCGGAAATGACAATTGACACTAGAAGGCTTGTTTGTTGGGGGAAATCTCACCACCAAGCTGGACCAGAAGAAGCGCAGCAAAGGCCTCTCTTCGGCCACTGGCCTGTAATTAGGGTAATTTACCCTAATGCCGTTCGAAAGTAGAAGCACTGGAGCTGGACCTAGCCCTTGGAGCAAGCCAAATTCATAGCTCAGGCTCGTCCAGTGAGCATCTATATATATGTATGTATCATATGTATATTATAGTGAGCACCAAATCCGGTTCAATCTGAGGAAAACCTGTTCGGTTGCAAGCAAAACTTGTTGGAAACTTGTTTGGTTCCAATTCTGCAAGCTTAGGACCAACCAAGGGCTGGTTCAGCTCTTCTTCCAAGATTGAAACCATGTGTTTTACCTGGGAATTAGTTCAATTGATTCAGTTCTCGGGTTGAACCAATTAACGAATTTGGTTTTGAAGCCTATTTAAGAAAAAAACAATCCCCATCAAAAAACGAACCATAATCTTCAACAGGGAAAAGTGTTAAAAAAGTTATAAACCTTTTGCATTTATGTCAATTTAGTCTTAAACCTTTTTTTTTTGTGCTAATTAAGCCTTAAACATTTTTACGTTGTGTCAATTCAGTCATTTCCGGTCAAATTTGGCCGAATTTTGCTAACTAGACGCTAGCCGGCTAACATGGCCTAATCGGCGCTGACGTGAACAATTTTTAATAATATTTTAATATATATTTTTTTTTTATTTTTATTTTTCCTTCTCTCCTTCTTCCTCCAGTCGGTTGCCAAACCTCCCACATGGCCAGTAAGGAAGAAGGAGGAGAAGGAAAAAAGAAAAAAAAAATTAAAATATTATTAAAAGTTAAACACATCAGCACCAATTAGGCCATGTCAGTCAGCCAACGTCCAGTCAGCAAAATCCGGCCAAAATTGGCCGGAAGGACTAAATTGGCGCAATGTAAAAATGTTTATGACTTAATTGGCACCAAAAAAAGGTTTAGGACTTTTTTTTTTAACACTTTTCCCATCTTCAACATGAATAAACAAAAACATAATGACTTAACCATCATATGTTTTGTGGTGAAATGGCATAATTTTTATAATTGACGATCAAAAATTTGATTTTTTTACACGGAAGATAAAATGGACCAATTCCCAATATCAATTAGTTTGGCTCTCAAATCCAATTTTTTGGAATCAAGAATCACACGTTAGTTCCCAAACCCATTCGAGAAGGGAAGTGATCACTACTAGTGCACATGATAAATTTGTGGGCTGAGAAGGCCTAGCTTGGGCCTAACTAGATCTTATAATGATAAGCTTTTGCCCATGCCCACCCAAAGATGCCTTTGGGCACTTGCGGCTTAGGCAGAGCCTATACGGGCCTATGGATCGCTAGGCCTATGATTAGATCTATTGGAAAATGGATTGTTGGGATCCTTAGGATTCTTTTCAAGTCATGGGCCCAACCATTCTAGCACTAGCCCACATTTCATTTGCAAAGTTTTAGGCTTTCAGAATTGGGAAAGTTATCCAAAAAGTTTCAAGCAAATTCAATCATAAACCTTTTAAATTTGCAAAATTAGTCATAGATCTTTTGACAACCCGTCAATTTATGCTAGTTTAGTCATAATTTTTTAACAACTTATAAATTTATTTATAAACCTTTTGATGATTTATTAATTAAATCTTTTAACGATTTGTTAATTCAAACATTTTGGCCAATTTTGGCAAAAGTCACTGACGTGATGATCTAGTCAACGTTAGCCATCTTACATAACATAGGCAATGCTAATATGGACTCTTTTTTTTTTTTTTTTTTTTTACATTTTAAAAATTTTATTAAATTTTTTCTTTTCTTTTTCATTTATTATTCTTCCTTTTTCTTTTTCCTTTTTCCCTTCATCGGCCTTCAGCGAGGGCCTCCCTTGCTAGCCTCACGTGAGGGCCACCTTTAACAACCCTTGGCGAGGGTCGCTCTTGCCTATACCCTCACTTGATTTGGTGAGGATATGCCTTACCTAGCTAGCAAGGAAAAAAGGGAAAGGAAAACGAAACACAAAGAAAAAAAAAATTAAAAATTTGTAAAAGTAGCCACGTTAGCACCAGCTGTGCCATGTAGGATGGTCAACATTAACTAAACTGTCATATTAGCTATTTCTTGTTAAAATTGGCCGGAAAAGATTTAAGATTAAATGAACAAGTTATTAAAAAGTTTAGAGCTAAATTGACAAATTATCAAAAGGTTTATGATTTAATTAGCAAAATTCTAAAAAAATTATGACTGATTTGACTACCGTACAATAGGCTTAGGATGTTTTGGACAATTTACTCTCTAATAATCATGTATCATTAGTCAAGTGAAAAATACGAGAAGATAAAAAGGACAACTCACAACATACTATGATAATATAAACTGAAGATATAAATGGTCACGTGGACATGGTTTTTAAAGCATGATTCTCAAAAGTTTGGGTCATCAAAATCTAATCAGCGAGTCTTATGTTAGGAAGAAAGTTGGTGGAAGACTACGACTAACCTCTTTCGGATTCGCAATAAACAATTTATCCTGGAACGAACGTTAAATTACAGGTGATCAACGAACAATATAACTTCACAATGGTTTGGATGTAGTCACAAGGAAAACATCCAATTTCACAGCGTAAATGCCTATTGTCTTCATAAAGGAATAATGAAATGCCTTTTTTTTTCTTGATGGAAAGGAGACAAGAAGGGAGAACAATTTCTTTATGAATGTATGTTTTGCCAACCATCCTAACGGTTATCTTCAGAAGTTTTTTATATGACTCTCTTATACTCTTTCAAAGGGTGTCTTTCCATAATGACATATCAAGACGAAACGATGCATTTTAATTGCACCCCATCATGGACGTATTAATAAAGTACAACAACACAAGAAGAGTCACTGCAAAAGACCGTTGGAAGCTATTTCGACCTTAAAATGAGTAGTCTTCTCATTTTTCAAGCAAAATTTTATTTTATTTTATTTTGGTTCTCATTTTTTTGGTTATACATATATTTGTTTTTGCTTTATTTCATTAGTTTGGGTTTATCTGAGATCATCTTATGGTTTCAACGATTTTAATATATATATATAAGCTAGACCCAAAACTTTCTAAATGAATGTTGTATAATTTGTTAAAAGAATTATTTATTCATGCAATAGCATGACCAAAAAAATTTGGACATTGCGAAAAATGTAATAGGACACGACAAAATAAAGACAAAAAAGAAAAAGAAAAAGCCAATAGTAGAAAAAAGATTGATACACTAGTTTCACGAAATATAAAAATTTGAAAACTATGAAAATAATTTGATTTTATGTCTTTATATTAAACTTATTTTTAAAACTTTATGCTGCCTCTTTTCCTTTTTTTTTTCTTTTTTTTTTGGGGGATTGATATGAAAGAACTAAGCATGACTAGTTCCTGCCTCGCGCCGGCGGCACAATTTGTTCAGTGACACAGCGAAAAATAGCGTAATTAAAATTTGTTATTTTGAAAGTATACCATATTTCGTAACAACAGCTTCGTCAATAAGCATGTTCAGCTGGATTTATAAATACCATTTAATTTTCTATAGTTAGAAATTGCAATTTAGTTGAATGAAATTTTATGTGTGAATTAGATGTGTGGTATAGGTTCAATTATTATATCATAATGCACAAATTACATGTTTGGGCCAACTAACTCATTTTGGAATCACGTCTTATCTAATTCATGAAGTTAGTGGATACTTTACTACAAATGATCAACTAATCTATAAGGACGAGCAAACAATAAGTGAAAATAGAGATTTACTCCGGTACTTGGAGCTTCTCATTTGATTCAAAAGGCATCGTAATAATTTGAGTGGACATACACTTTTTTTCCCTTTTTCTTTCAAACAAATTATTTCAATTGTTACACTCTAATTTCGGCCTACAAATTACGAAAGATCTCTTTGCATTTTTAGACGTAAGGAAAATTTTCTCGAGGGGGACGTTAAAATAGTTCATACATGAATAATGATAAACTTGAGCAAAAGAGCAATTTTAATAATCAAGAAACAAATAATAAGTAAAATTCCGGGAGCAGTAAAAAGATTAAAAAAAAAAAAAATTAAGATGCACACCCCATATATCAGTGAGGTGAGCATCGAGTAATCCCCACCTAATGTAGGAATCCCCTCGTCTCACACATATCAAATATCTATTGTCGATAGACAAATCTCTACTTCAGCTATTGTCGATAGACAAATCTCTACTTCTGAAGCTGAAGCTGACCCTAAAGAAATACTAACTATAGTGATTCGAGACCAAGTCCTGAGTGTGGAGGATAAACATGCTTCCGACATGAGCAGCCCTTATTGTTAGTTTCATATATTGTATTTTTTTAGTAATATAAGCGATTAATATTTTGAAAATCAAACATTGTGTTGTTAAGTATGCTTGGGCACTTAACAGGGGATGGGCTCGCGACATTCGAGTTCGATCTTCTCCATCCGAGGAGTGCTATCAATTTCTTGTGGGCCCCCAACTCGGGCAAAGCTCTAACTGAGCCATGGGCTAGCAAGGATTGCGTGGATCTCCGGGATTAGTCGGACGAAGCCTGCATCACCTCAAATGGACAAATATGTATACATATATGTATATATTTATGTATGCATGTATGTATGTACATATGTATGTATGGTCACACGAGAATACTACCTGTATATGGCCAGAAAGTGAAGCTTAACATGACAATACTTCAAATGGATCAAATTTAATTAATGATGCGATGGAAGCATGTCATATTTATGCTCTCCACAACTTGCAATAAATGCATCACGCAGCATTATTCATCTAGAAGTTAGTTTGGAGGAATCCCTCCGAGCACATGTATCTTTATACATATACTCATTTGTATCACAACACATATATCAATATACATATACTAATCTTCTTCTCACTGTAGAAGTTTCTCTCGTTTTGTCGAGTCTCTGTCTACCAACCATGGTAGTTTCAATTTCTATACCCTAACCCTAAATCAATCCCTCTTTCACCTCACTCCTGTTTCGACCTCTTTTCCCACGACCACAACCTCTTTTCACTCGGCGAGCCATCCCAATTCCATGGTTTCCTTTGCTAATCGACTCTTCACCACCACCCTCTTCTCCAAAAGATGACTTCGCAGCTTCGTTAATCTGGTCCTCAGCTCCATCAGCCCCTGCATGCAATGGATTCTGTCATTTTCCAAGCCTTTGTAGCTGTTGTTGACATTCTACATCAATTCCAATTGGTGTATCGTTTTGAAAACCCCGTCTACATGTTTTAGTCATGATCTTAACTCGGTCGCATCTATGGCAAATCCAAGACAGGATAGCATCCCTTCTAGCCCAGACATCCCGCGAACAGACCCTCATGAGGAAGCACGTCTAGTAGCACTGTGCAATTGCCTGGGTCGGCTATGGTCTGAACAGAACATTGAAGTGTGGGAGGATGCGCCGTCATAAGAAATAATGGAAGAATGTAAGCTCATCCTTGTCGGTAAGATTCTATCAAATTCCTCAATTAATTTACAAGCCTTTCAGAACACTATTAAGCGAGCTTGGTGAATTGATCAGGTGGATATTTCGCAACGTGAAGCTGGATTATATGTAATAAAATTTAGAACTGAAATAGAGAAAGAGAGAGTTCTTGATACCAGACCTTGGCTTTTTGCTAGTAATCTAGTTATTCTGAAACCCTGGTTGCACAACACACCATTACACTGCTATGACTTCTTGACTTGTGCCTTCTGGGTCCAAGTTTTTGGTCTTCCTTTGGAGTGCTGCACGGAGGAAATGATTAGCAAAGCTATCCGTCATGTCGGTAAAGTTCTGGAAGTTAAAATTGACAACAAAGAGGGTACTTCACTTCGCACTGGTAGGGCACGAGTTGAGATAAATTTGCAAGAACCTCTCAAAACGGGCCAACTCATCACAGTAGAAGGCAAAAACATCTGGTTAGATTTTCGTTATGAACACCTATCCCATTTCTGCTACTCTTGTGGTAAGCTCGGACATTACGCCATGCCCTGCAAAGATTATGCCTTTGATGAGGAGAAATTTGATAATAGGGATAACTTATATTATGGACATTGGCTAAAGGCAAAGGTCTAGGAGTACAGCCCGTTCTGGCTCACCTTTTACGCCTCACCTCAACCCCTTCCAGAGGTCGATGAAACTGTCCCTGAGACCTAGGTCAGGCCTTCGACTGAGCTTCCAGCATATCATTCCCACATCAACAAAGGCAAAGACCTTTTGTAGTTTTCTGATAACCGCCAACCTTTTACTATGGCTGAACCGATTAGTTGGAGACCACAATCAGAGGAGCAAATAGTTCAACAAGCTGGACAAATTCAGTTTCCTGCACACAACGATAAACCAGTAGTAGCAGAAGGGTCACTTAGCTCCATCAAAACAAAGAAAACTAGAAGCAATAGGTTGAGCACAAAGGCTAGGCCGATCAAGAAAATTAGACGTCACAACCCGTTGAGAGAGGGGATTAATAAATCCCATCTTTTGGAAACTCCAATCTTTGAGGCAGTAGGTTCGAATAGTTGCGCTCTGGTGGTTGGCCCTAATAAGCCACCAATAGACAAATGAAGTTAATCAATTGAAATTGTCAGGGTTTGAGCAATCCCCTGACAGTTCAAGCCCTGAGAGCCCTGGTGACTCGAGAAAAGCCCAAAGTTCTCTTTTTGATAAAAACTAAGAATAAAGAAATGGTTCTTTGCGGACTGCAAAAATGTCTTAAGTATCCAAACAGCATTTTGGAACACCCATCAAGCCTAGCAGAGGCCTTGCAATTTTCTGGCAAGATCAGATTTACTCGGGCAATGGAGCAACAAACCTCAAACTTCATCGATTTGATTTACGACGATAGGGACAGTGGAACTTCTATGCGGCTGACTTGTCTTCGTGCGCCGGCTTTGCTCCCACTTCGACAACAATTCTGGGAAAAGTTGAAGCTCATTAGCAACCACAATACCTTACCTTGGCTTTGCATTAGCGATTTTAATGAAGTTATGTATCCTTAGGAAAAACAAGATAAAAGACTAGCCAATTTTCAGCGTATGCATTCCTTTAGAGAACTCTTGAGTGATTGCTCACTATTGGATTTAGAGAGCAAGGGGTGCTCTTTTACTTGGTGTAACAACAGAGAAGGCGATGATATGGTCAAGGAAAGGCTGGATAGAGCCCTTTGTAATATGCAATGGCGACTAACCTTCCCGACTGCTGAAGTTTTCGCTCTTCCAACCATTGGTTCAGACCACAACCCACTGCTTTTGAAGACCACAACTATCCAACCTAGGCTTTGGAGGATCTTTACTTTCAAATCCTATTGGCTACAAGATCAGGATTGTCGTTCAGTAATTTCAGACGCTTTGAAATCTACTCAGAATCAAAATTTAACCTTACCTCAAAAGTTGAGCAGGATCTCGGCAACCCTATCCAGTTGGAGTAGGTCCAAATTTTCAAATGGTCAACGCCAAATAAATGAGCTACAACATTAACTCTAGCTCTTGACCAACAAAAAAAATTGTCAGTTTGATAAGTCAAGAATGGATGCATTGAAAAAGGAAATTCAACGCTTATGGCAACAAGAAGAACAATACCGAGCAATGCATTCTCGAGTGAATTGGCTAAAGTAAGGAGACAAAAATTCTAAGTTCTTTCATGTGACCACCATCCAAAGGCGTCAACGTAACATGATTAACATGTTGCAAAATGAAGAGCACCAATGGGCTCGAGATCACAAATCATTACAGGACATGACTCGGGTTTTCTTTCAAAGGCTATACTCGGTGGGACAACGAGATTATGGCCTAATTTTAGCTCAATGCCCGGCTGTAGTGACAGATGATATGAACAGCACTCTCATAGGCAAAATGACTCCCGAAGAAATCCAAAGAACAGCTTTTCAACTTGGAGCCTCAAAGGCACCAGGCCCAGACGGATTAAACGGTCAGTTCTATCAAACTCACTGGGACATTTTAAAATAATATATTATTAGCTCAGTAAAAGTTTTCTTTGCTTCCGGTGTGTTGGATCCTAAACTCAATAAGACTTCTATTACTTTGATACCGAAAATCTCTCACCCTGAAAGACTAGACCAATATAGATTGATTAGTCTCTGCAATTTTATGTATAAAATCATCTCAAAGGTCTTAGCTAATTGATTGAAGCCATTGCTACCTGCACTCATCTCTATGGAACATAGCACATTTGTTAGTGGACGTAAGATCCAAGATAACATTTTAGTGGTGCATGAAGTTCTACATCAAATTAGAATACGAAGAAAGAAGCGGAATTTTCAGGGCGTACTCAAACTTAACATGCAGAAGGCCTATGATTGCGTCAAATGGGATTTCCTTCGAGATTACCTACATCGGCTTGGTTTTCATGCAGTTTGGGTCCAACGGGTGATGCAGTGTGTGACTACCACTTCTCTAAGTATCAAATTTAACAGCGGACCACTTCAGCCTTTTACAATGACAAGAGGTCTTCGGTAGGACGACCCACTCTCCCCATACTTATTCATTCTAGTAGCAAATGTTCTTTCGACTCTCATACATCAAGCAGTGGACATGGGTAACATCAAAGGTATTAAATTTAATCAGAGGTGTCCTACCCTCTCACACCTATTTTTTGCTGATGATGCCATCTTCTTTATAGAAGGAAAATTGATTGAATGTCAAAACTTGTCAAATATCTTAAACCAATACTGTCTGGCAACAGGACAAGCTGCAATCGCAATAAATCTGGCATATTTTTTAGTTGTGCTTGTCAAGATAATTTTCAAGAGCGTCTAGCTAGAGAATTTCGTGTCCCAGTGATGAAAAAGACGGGGAAATACCCTAGCGTACCATTTGACTGGGGGAAGTCCAAAAAAGAAATGTTTTATTGGTTGTTGGCCAAAGTGAACTCTAAACTGGATGGTTGGAAAGAAAATTTATTTTCCAAAGGAGGTAAGGAAGTTTTGATTAAAGCAGTTGTTTGAGCAGTTCCTCAATACGCCATGTCTATCTTTAAGATCCCAATCTCCCTTTGCAAAAAAGATATCTAGATTTTGGTGGCAAACACAGGGCAACAAATCAGCTATACATTGGAAAAATTGGGAATCACTCAAGAGTTGTAAAGATGTAGGTGGTCTCGATTTTCGAGACCTTGTTGCTTTCAGTAAAGCCCTATTGGCCAAATAGGCTTGGCGTATGTTTCAACAGCCTGCTTCCCTTTAGAGTCGGATCTTTAAAGGGCTTTACTTCCCTTCAAAAGACTTCTGGCTTGCAAAAAGAGGCGACAGACCCTCTTGGGGATGGCAAAGCATTTTGCAAGGCAGAGATTCTATTTCAAACAAGTTACAGTGGTTAGTGGGAAATGGTTAGCATATTTGAGTTAGAGAGGATAAGTGGCTTCCTACAGGCATAATAGGCGGACCTACACCTCGCAACGAACCTAAAATGGTGGCTGATTTTATCTGTCCAGAGCGACAATCATGGAATATCCCTTACTTAAGGGTAGCTTTGATGATCGAATAACATATGAAATTCTCAGAATTCAGCTACGACCATAGTACACACAGGATCAACTGATCTGGATGGGGAGAGCTAATGGAAGTTATACAATTAAAAGCGGATATAATCTTATCAGATCAGGCGAGACCAAGATAGTTCAAAATCAGGCGTTATCTTCCTTTCGTCCTCCAAGACGACTTTGGAATGCAATCTGGAAAGTGCAGACCAGCCCTAAATTACGTATCTTCCTATGGTCTTTGTGCCAAAATGCTCTAGCAACCAGTGAAAATCTTTACCACCGACATGTTATCTTAGATCCGATATGCAGGTTATGTGAACATAGCAAAGTATCCACCCTGCCCCTGAATCCACATAACACCTATTCTTACATTGCCCGTGGATGAATGCAGTCTGGTCTCATCCACAGATTTAACTCAATATTCAACAACATCAGACAAACAGATTTGATGCGTGGTTATTGCAAATATTAGACAAGAAAAATCTCTCACCAGATCTTGTGACAATAGCATCCGTTTTGTGGCATATATGGAAAGCCAGAAATGATTTTATCTTCCGCCGAAGAACCCCCTGATATTGCTAGTATAAGTATCTAGAGGGGGTGAATAGGTGTATAATATAAACCTTGGCAAATATATGCAGAATAAAATAAACTTCGAGTAAAATAAAGGAGTTAGGGAAGAGAATAAGAACACAAGATTTATAGTGGTTTGGCTTAATCCAAGCCTACGTCCACTCTCCCACGATAATGAGCCTTCTTGGTCTGGATTCCAATATGCAATCAACAAGAGATTACAACTTCGAGTGCAAACACTTAGTAGATCACACTATCTCACTAAGTCACTCTCTTGGTATTTCTCTCACGATTACAAACGTTTAAGCTCTCAAGAGACAAGTATATGATCGAAAGTCGCTTAGACTTTGAAATTATAAATTCTACGCTCTGTCTCTTACTTGCTCATCGGTCCTTCATCTCCTTAAATACTCCTCCACTTCCAAACTACCCGTTGGACAGTATCCCGAAGAATTGTCTTCCAATATACCCATTGGACAGCTCGTATCTAGAAGATTTGGTAGCCGTTGAGTGACAAAGGTAGAATCCCAAATTGATTCCGATCGCCCATACAAACGAAATCTTGGTTTCCATAAGTAAAGCTTTTTCGTATAGGAAGATCTTGTCTTCAACATCCAATTGTCAATCAAATAGATTGAATCAATCAAATCAATCTTGATGTGGAATCCAAACCAGATCACTAGCCGTTATATGATTGGGCTTGTATTACGTTCGTCGAACTCCGAATGTAAAGTCCGAGAGCAATAAACTTTACAACCGAATCAGACTTTACAATCTAGGTCCGAACATATCCGTTTTCGAACAGTTTTAGCTTTAAGGTCTATACCCAGTTTAGTTTCAGCATAGAGTCCGTCTTCCGGTTCAGCTTCGCATAGAGTCCGTCTTCCGGTTCACCATTCACGTTCAACTGGAATTAGTCGAGTGAGCAGATTTCGATGTAGAATGACTTTGACACTAAAGTCTGGCGGTCTTCGACTTTGAGTCTTGAGTCTAGCAATCTTCGACTTTGACACGTAAGTCTGGAAATCTTCAAAATATACTCGGGCATATGTTACGTTCAGTCTTCCGCCGTCTTCGACTTTAATAATATCCTCTACATGTTCTAACATCTGCATGGTCTATTACTCAACCATCAAACATGTTAGTAGCCTTTGGTTTATTTTGTCATCTTCAAAACATCATAAGGGATTTCCCTAACACCCCCAACCCTGATTAGGTTGTCTTTATTGCCATCGCCCACGCTCAATCCTACTAGAGTTGCCTTCTGAAGTCCCTGCAACAAATCTCACAAATGCATGCTCCAGTTAATAACCAAAGATCAGATCTGAATCAGCCTGTTCCAGAGACCCTTACCATTGCTGAATCTACTCAATCAAGTTCTAGATCGTTGCTGAATCATCGTCCACAACTTCAATCCTTGTTTCAGCGCTGGCGTTCCCCCGATCCAGGTGTGCTGAAGGTAAATATAGATGGCTCCTTTCCTACGGCCTCTCAAGAAGGATATGTGGCTTGTGTTTGTCGAGACTCATCAGGAAGGCTGATCAATGGTTTCTCCTTTCGAACCACCTCTGCTTCTGCCCTGCAAACAGAAGTTCAAGTCCTCACCTTTTCGCTTCGTTTTTTGCTACAAAGAGGAAGATATGAAGATCACCTTATTCTAGAATTCGACTGTCAGGAAATGGTGGTGACGCTTCAAGACCCTAGCCGCACCCTTTGGGAAAATAGAGCTCTCTTCGCTGAAGCGGATGCACCGTCGCCTCTTCCCTAACCTAGTTGTGCAACACTATCGACGGGAGACGAATTCCGTGGCTGATTGGGCCGCCAAGGCCCACGGGCTTCATCTCCTCCCCTCTAATTGGCCTGAATTCCCCCCTCCCAAACGGTTTGACCTGATGTTTACAGTAAATGAATCTTTACCTGTTTTGACCAAAAAAAAAATACATATACTAATATTTATCATAACATATTCATATTTGCTTTGATAGTGATTATGACAATTTGATAACATGAATAATTGTCAATTGTCATTGTAAAGTTAGATAAATGAGATACTAAATTTGTTAATCTTAACAATGTAGAGAGGACCCCAACTAGCCCAAATTGAATGAAGAGACAAATTTTCTCATATTAAAGGATCAATTTTTTATTTATTTATCACAACTCAATGAATCATTATCGATGGAAGAAACGCTATGTAACATCTTTATATATACATTTGAAAAACTCGTTTGACAATAAATTTATCCCATGTTTCAAGCAATTTTCTTATTTTGGTTCTTATTTTTTTCGTTGTACAAATATTTGTTTTTGCTTTATTTCATTAGTTTGGGTTTATCTTGTGCAAAAGAGCAACTTAAATATTCAAGAACAAATATAATCAATGTGAAGATGATAATAAGTGAAATCCCAAGAGCCATAAAAAGGAAATAAGTAATCATGGTTTACCCCCAATATATTCATGGATCTTGTAGGGCTCTTCGAGCACCCAAGTAATTCTCACCAAATGTAGCAATCCCCTCGTTCTACACACATCAGGTGTCTACTAGAGATACACACTCCACCTATGAGGGCAACCCAAGGAAATGCTAACTATGGTGATTCAAAACTAAGCCTTGAATGTGGAAGATAAACATACTTCCCATGTGAGCAACCCTTAAGATTAGTTTCATATGCATTGTCTTTTCTAGTCAAATGAGCAATTAATAATTTGAAAATCAATTTGTTGAGTATGCTTGGGCACTTAATAAGGGATCGGCTCCGGCATTTGACTCCATGTGACGAGGTCGATCCCTCCTGTCCAGGGAATGCTACCAATTCTTTATAGGCCGAGCAAAGCCTAAAACAGGGCCATAGACCAGGAGGAGGAAAATGATCCCACAAGAATACGACTTATATTTAGTAGAAAGTTTACTTTAGACATCACCAAAAGGCACATTTGAAAAGTCTTAAAAAGTGCCTTTAACTTTTTTAATTACATTTCCATATCTACAATAGTGGCTCAACTTTAGAAAGTGAAGGTTAATATGAGAATACTCCCAATGGATCCACGAAAGCATGTCATGTGTATGCTCTCCGCAACTTGTAATAAATGCATCACATAGCATTATTCATCTAGAAGTCAGTTATAGAGGAGTTCCTCCACGCACATATAAATGCATCATTCATATATATATTTCTACACTTGCTCTTCTTTATTACAACGTATTCTTATTTCTATCATTAGTCATTGCAATAGATTTGATGATGTGAATTATTATAAGTAATCATTGTAAAGTTAAATATAAATGAGACACTTTATCTATAAACCCTAACAAGGTTGAGAGAACTCCAAGTGACCCGAACTGATATGAGAGAGATGGAATTTCCTCATATTGAAAAACCATTTTTTTTCCTTTTTAATCTCAACTCAACGAACACATTATCGATGAAAGAAAAGCTATGTAACGTTTATCGGCTGTCACGGAAATACCGTGTTGCCTGCCATGCGGAAATGGAATGGAATGGAAGGGACAAAACCAATCTGTAAGTTAGACACGATTTTCCGGAACTAAAGCTAAAAAGTTCATCCGAGACAGAGAAGAAAACCTCTGTCCCTAGATTCAAACCCAAAATCTACGTTCCAAATACCAAGTGCTACATTGGAAGTTCTTGCCTACCTGCGCTATTTGTCATCTTCCAGAAAACAGCGTCAATTATCAGATACGGTTAATTTAATTACGCAAAAGTTTTAACTAACTTACACAATATAATATGAAGAAAATAAACAAGTGCAATCCAATTGAAGTTTAAAATAGTGCATCATGCAGCTAATTTAAATCGACTTCTTGCGACCTTGCTTAGCCCTGTTCCCCATTATAATTGCCAGTTCTCAATATGATGCGTCGGATTCTCTCCCTCCTAGTCAATGGCAGGTCAGTGATTCCACCATAAATGAACTTATTCTAATTACCATGTTGTTAGAAATATGATTTTATGAGAATAATATTTTTAGATTATCATCGTTCACTTTATATTAAATATGTGGTCAATAAATACGGGAAGTGAAATTATTTGTCATTGTTATTTAAGCAAGTTTTCATTTTCTTTCCTCTATTGCGAAATTTTTCATAATGATCTCTTGACGATGTTTTGCTACTGCTTATTCCCCGTGTTAGCGCACCAGTTGAGACTTAAAGGACTCAATATTTAACATACATAGCAGAAGTAAGCGATGTGCTCGCTTATAAGTAAGTAATATCGACACTATAAAAATGTGTAGCAAAAATTAATTGTTGATTTAACTTATTTATCAAACATAATTACAAATAAGACCGAACAAATCATTTACCATAACACCAAAAATCAAGAAGGTCTATTCACCAAGTTCGACCTTGACATCAAATCTGTAAGTCATATCGCACTCACTTTCAAATTTACTAATATTTTTTTTAAAATTTTTAGAGAAGATGTTGCTATTGAAAATTGAATTCTTTAAAAATGTTTTGAACTAGTATATCCACGATTCTGGTATTTTAATATATTGATGAAGAAAATGGAAATACACTTTTATAATAAAATAAGAAAAAGAAGAAGAAAAGAAGCATTGAAAAATCTGGGAGCACCAATTCTCTAGGCCCCAAATCACTCAATACTCACTGCCAGTAATTTACAAAATAATAATAATTTTAAGCAAGCATATGCTCCTTTAAAATGATTTTGCTTAACCTTGCCCATTTAGAAAAAAATGAATGAACAAATAAAATTCATTCATTTATAAGCGCCATTTAATATTGTTACGTCATGCTAAATATATACTCTTAATAAATGGCATATAATAAATACTGTACCTTTTCTGGAAGCATGGAAAATATATACTCTTAATAAATGCACCAACTTAGTATCTTTCAGAATTTAAAGTGGACTCTTCCCCAGGGACATATTATATATATTCATGTTTCTTTTTGTCACAATATAGTCCTTTATATATATTAAGGAAAACTGAAATTCTTATGCCTTAACTAATTAACAATGTAATGCCATAAAGTCATGAGAATAACATGTTAGCTGCCATGCATAAATGGCAGGAACAATAAATTTGTAAAGGTAGAAAAAGATTTGCTTGAAGTAAATTGAAAAGCTTCATCCTGTAAACACCATTTAAGTGCTACATTGAAAGTATTCACCTCGTAAAATTCCCTTGATATTCTTCCTTATTCTAAGGTTCGTTTCCTGAATTTTTTGTATTTAGTTCTATGGAGCGTTACTTGAATGAGCAGTGTACGCAATAAACAACAAATAAGGCCGGCGGGAATCCCGACATGTCATCATTATGCAAGGAAATGTAACACCCGCACTTTCATTTAAATCAGCAGAAATTTCGTGATAGACAAAAGACGCGAACTTTTCAAATCAAATAAATTATTCAAAAATAACCAAAGACTCGACTCATCCTCGTAATCCAAAATACTTTTAGTTCATTGATAGATAAGTCGAGTTTACATGCTAGAGTGTTTGAACTTAGCTTGAAATATTTGCAATTCTAGAGTTTAACTTATTTAACAGTGAACAATTTTTAATCATGCAACTGACTTAAAAAATTACTCAATCAATCATAAACTTATTATACGAATATCGATTCAATCATAAACTTTTCAATTCTGTTAATTTAGTCTTGTGCAAAATTTCAATGTAGTCTTTCTGATTGTTGAAAATCGCTGACGTGGTGGCCCAATTATTATTAGCTATCCTACATAATATACCGTCACATCAAAGATTTTTAGCAAAAGTTGACCAAAAGAACTATCCTAAAATTTTGAGATGAAGTTTTTAGACTGAATTGATAAAATTGAAAAATTTTAAAATCAAATTGATATTCGTACAATAAATTTAGGATTGATCAAATAATATTCAACCAAATTAACATTAACAAGTTTTTTTTTTTTTTTTTTTTTTGTGATAGGAGAAACTAGCTTACACCGACAGTGCGCCGTAAACCCCTAGTGACACTAGTAGGGAAATCACCACCCCGACGCCACGCTTAAATCGCCTAATGATCCACCAACCTCCTGCAACTTAACAAGTGTTTGTTAGTACTAAATTTTTCAAAATGAAGTTGTCATTCAAAGTAATCTTGTCATAATTGGCGATTGGCTCGGTCAGTCTTCATGGGGCCCATCGGTTCAACGGGACCCGCCAGGAACGGCATTAGTCTTTTGTCTCTATTCTCTTATGGCAATGCGTTTTCGTTTTTAAGCCAGTAACGGCATTAGTCTCATGATTGTACTTTGGGCTCTTCTTTAAGCAAGTGCATCGCCTCTATTTCATGGCTAGCGAAGAGAAGAAAAATATTTCAAAATTTATTAAGATCAATTTACGAAAATTAATTTACTTAAGGATCCTTCTATTGATCACTAATTATGACCCACCTTTTTAAAGATTCGTTTACAGTTTGACCCATCACTTTAATAAACTAGATTTGCAGGTCAGTCTTAATTAACTTACCAAGTTACCGTCTCTGTCTTTGTTTCCTCTTTTTCTTCTATATATCATCCTTCTCTTGATTACTCTTCACCCCCCTCTTTCTCTCTCTCTCTGTCCTCCCCCTCCCTTTCGCCCTCTCTCTCTCTCTCCACATAAGCTATTGTTGTTGTTGCCATGTCTGAAGGAGGAGATCATGTCGCTTTCCCATGGAAGAACCCAACATGGGATTTTGCAAAGCCTGATAATTCTAGCAATGTTGGAGATAGGTTAGGTAAGAAGACTGCTTGCTCTAGCTCTCATGCCCAGACCGCGGTGGAAAATGAGCTCCGCCCGGTGCCAACTAGGAAGCGATCCCGCGACATGATCAAAGAAGGCGAGGACAAGAACGGAAAAGGTGAGCTCGCTGCGAACGGAGCAAAAACGGTGGGCGAGTCGGACCACGAGATCCATATATGGACAGAGAGAGAGAGGAGGAAGAAGATGAGGAACATGTTTGCTAATCTTCATGCTTTACTTCCTCATATTCCTCCTAAGGTAGGTTCGTTGTTTGTCGCCTCAATCTCTGCTTATCTTGCCTCACTCAAAAAGAGAGAGAGAGAGAGAGAAGGGAAAACTCATTCAGAAAATGAGAGGAAAATCATAAGGGAAACGATAATGGTATTGAGCACTTGATGGAAGAAGATTTGCTTTCACTTGCATTTAATGCTGACACTCGGTATTTATAGAGATTTAATAATGACATCATCATTGGCTAGTACTATGAGATTTGCATAATCTATCTTGATTTATAAAGCACAAGATGATTGTTTATCAATTGAATTCCATCGTTGGAGAAACCAAATTTATCTGGGCAACATTTTCCATAGCCTGTATAAAAGCATTTAAAGAGAAATAATTTTTCTTTTTCGTTGGTACTTTTGATTTCAATTGCACTAACACATACAGTCAATGGAAATTCCCAGATGTAACTTGTAACTGTTCTTAAGTCTTATTCATCTCTCTACACAATGATTTTCTTGTGCAGGCTGACAAGTCTACCATAGTGGATGAAGCTGTCAACTACATCAAAAACTTGGAGAACACTCTTCAAAATCTGCAGAAGCAAAAGCAAGAAAAGTACCATTGCACTGCCATCTTTAACTGCGAGCCGTCGACTGTGGTCAATTCCCAGAGTCTAGCTAGTGACTCGAGGGAAGCTTTCTTGGCCAGTCAAGGGTCTGCCGCCGGCAATTTGCCCATCAGCGCCGCAAGCAGTTCAGCGTCATCTCCAGTCTTTCGACATCCTATAGCCTTTCAAACCTGGTCTTCTCCCAATGTTGTTCTGAACATCTGCGGCGATGAAGCGATGATCAGTGTCTGCTCGCCCAAAAAACCCGGACTGTTTACTGCTATCTGCTATGTGTTGGAGAAGCATAAGATCCAAGTGGTATCCGCTCAGGTGTCGTCGGATTACAGCCGAAGCCTTTACATGATTCAAGCTCAAGTAAGTTTGCTTTTAATTCTCCAATACTGATAAACGATATGCTGTTGTGCTATAAATAATTTAATGTGTTTTAATCCCCATTTTGCCGATAAAAAGAAGAAGATGAATCGATTATGCGAGGAGCAGTGTATAGCATTCGCACGCACATTTTCGAGTTCGGTATGCCAGACAATGTGGCAATCGGATATTGAATATAATCCTTTTTTTTAAAGGCCTGGTTACAATCTAACACTACTCTGAACATCAATTTAGCGTGGTAGACTTAGTTACCCAACATTTTTTTATTTTTTGGTAACTGAGGAATCTGCCTGAGCTTAGTTACCCAAT
Source organism: Eucalyptus grandis (assembly GCF_016545825.1). Lineage (NCBI taxonomy): Eukaryota > Viridiplantae > Streptophyta > Magnoliopsida > Myrtales > Myrtaceae > Eucalyptus > Eucalyptus grandis. The sequence goes on along the minus strand of NC_052618.1, from coordinate 28,437,776 downwards.
ATTGTTGCACACTATTTTTACTATTACATTGATTGTTACGTTTATATATTCTAAATTAGAACTTTGCCCTAGATTAATGTTTGAGTTCGATAGCACCACGGATGACTACTTTAGTAACTTACACGGGCTAAACTTCATTTGCAATGTTTACCTAACCTAGTCACCCATTTGGCCGATATCATCTATGCTTATATTTCATTTGATTATCTATACATTAGATAAAAGAGTGATATTTGTTGTTCGTTAGCCCTAAATAACCAAATAAGGGCAAAATTAAGACTATCCTGCAGTTCATTAAGGCTAGTAAGTGTGAGGCAGAGGTGAAACCGGAACGTGATGAGAAAGTACATTTTAAACCTTGAGCCCGTGAAACACACCATAAGCTCATGGACCCTACGAGGCATAAATCGAAGTCTTAGAGTGTTGGGCGATTGCCCTAAAAATGAGATTGTTAGTGCTTAATCCCATATAATACCTATAACACGCGCCTAATTATACATCATAGTGCCTCAACCACTAAGCCAGTCTCACCAGATTAACAAGCAGTTCTTGTGAACAACATATATATATCCCAGAAGCTAATCAGCACCTAGATAGAAGTACAAACGTGTGGTGAGTACTTCTGCACATTGTGCACATTACTTGTAACTTAAAATCAGTGTGTCCTCGCATTTGTTTTTTGCTGTGTAATGTGCACGTGACCAACATTGACATCGAGTGAGGGACACAATACGACTTCTTCAACCTGCGCAGGTTGCAGGAGCTTCGGACCAACAAGCAGAAGTGCTCCCAGTGGAAGAGATATTCAAACAAGCCGCAACGGAGATCATGGTCTGGACCTCCCCCTGATTTCACGAGCAATATCTGTTCATCGAAGTTGGTATTTTTATCAAATTAATGTCATGCAGCTGTTTCTTTAAGGAGCGATAATAGCAGATGAGGTTATCTATATGGTGTTTTTGCGGGCAATGTGCAGGCGCATAAACCCTAAACTAGCAACCCTGGTTTCTTTTTGAAGGCTTATTTCCTTGGTGTTCTTACCTAACAAAAGCTTCAAAGCATGTTTAAACATCAAATACTCTCACCAAAACGATTCGAGAGCCTTCATGTCGTGATCTCGAGATGAAGAGCACAAGAATCGATACTTCTCACAAGAAGGTTTTGAGGCCTTCATGGTGCGATCTCAAATCAAATGTTGCAGGCTTTGGTTTAGAAGATCATCGAGGTCTTAGTGACTTGATCTAAACGAACTTCAGTCGGAAAATAGAACTCGTCAGGTCTCGATGACTGAAATCCGACAAGCATAGCTCTATGCGTGTTGGTCTGTTGTTCTAGAAATGAAGAGTGATGCTCGCTAAAGAGGAGAAAGGGGAAGCTTTGACGCTCATTTTTGCTGCTAGATCATGGATGTTTATTCACAATTTCATAGTCTAACAATCATCAACTTTGAATTCAAACAAATATCCAATCCATTTTGATTTTTATTTAGATATATGTTGATCTAATTTAGTTTTCCAATCGACGATATTCAAATTTATGACAAAGTAGGCAGATAATGAATTTGTGTCCAAATTCAGTCGAACAATTACCATAATAAAACAAAAAAAGATTATGACGGGCTAGTGGAATTTTCAATGGAGGAGTTGAAATATAAGTGTAGAGCTTCACCTGTAAATTTTGAGAATCAGCTGTACCATATCTTCTAAACAGTTGGAAAAACCACCTCTCGATCCCGGCCATGAAGAACCACCTCTTCAAAGTGGTCTGAGACAAGGCTATCACCTTCAAGAATGTCGAAGATAATTTCAGAAACAAAATGTTGCAGAGAAGTTGGGGCCTAGACCTGATTATTTTCACTAGAGACCCATAGGTAGTTCGTTCCGACGGTGGCCTCTTCCTCGCCTGTGGCATGTTTGGTAGCCAGTTCACCGTGCCGTGCTTCTTTTGGTCTTGGTGTTGTAGTGTGTGTGCCATGATTTGTGGCTTTTACATCTCATCACCCTTCCACTCCTTTTGTTCCTGCATTTAGAGTGCAAGTTAGTGACGGGATCTTTTGTACATTTGGCCCTTCCTCAATATATTTCTTACATTTTACCCAAAAAAAAAAAAAAAAAAATCTTCTAAACAGTAAATTGCCAATAAAAAAAAAAGAAAAAAGAAATCAAACTCAAGACTTCTTGAATAGAAAAGAGCCGAGAATCCCTTGGTTATATCCTCATTTCCGATTTTATCATAGAGAATGACAACGGTAAATTTATTTGCAGAAAATGTCGATGCACAACTTTCAAAAGCTGCGCATAAGCCGATTCACATGCTCTGCGGCCCATAATCTGCATGTCACAAAGAAAAGAAGTCCCCGGACCATTTGCTTCTAGGGTAACCTTCAATGCTTAAGTCGGGAAATATGCATGGTCTTTATTGTTGGGTGCCCCGACAACCTTACGGTCGCGCGTCCCATGACATGATGGGCCCGCTTGCTTAAAGGTTTCCACCAGATCTAATTTGGAGTTCTGGATGATGCAAGCTCAACGTACTTAGGCCGTTTGACCCCCTAACCATGCTAGTGCAAAAATAATTAAACAAACAAAACAGAATAAAAATAAAGCACTGCGTTGTTGCCATAATGAATTGAAAAATCATCTCGTTTACTTAGTGTAGATTCTATTAGAGCTTCAAGAATTTTGGAGCACAAGTTGAGGGCCGCAGTTCATTTTAAAGAGAGAATTTCCAATTCTAGCCAAGTTTATCTCTTTTTTTGGGTCAAATACTTAATCTTGCGCTTTTATGAGCTTTCAAATATTCTAAATTTACTTGTTATTATACATCTACACTATAATAGAAGAAATAAAAGAGACTTCTAAAGGACAAACAAGAAGGTTCCACGAGAACGTAGCACTAATTTGACTCAACGATTTTCACATTTAAAATAGGGGTTTGCCAGCAGGCCGAAAGAAATTGGAGGCGTCGTCGAAGAAAATTCCTCCCAGTTTTTATCTGGCAAATTAATGAAGGAAATAGTTGAATACTAGGCGTTATTCACGCTTCAATCCGATTCCCATATAAAATAATAATTAAAATGGAGTATGAAAAAGTTCAAGCATAATAAGAACCTTATAATACTGTACGAAGTAAACAATAAAAACTTGAAGCAATTATCACGAACGTGAAAAGGCCTACATGCTTCGTATATTCTTTTGTTACTTCTCATTCCACGCCTCACTACTACTTAATCAATTAAATTAAATAATAAAATTGAAAAATATTAAAATATTATTAAAAATTATCCACGTCAGTACCGATATTCATATCACTCATATTCAGCTAAAATTAGCCAAAACGACTGAATTGACAATAAGTCAAAAGTTTGATAACTAAAGTAGCATAATTAAAAAATTTATAAGTAAATTGATACCAAGACGATAGGTTTAGGACTTTTCCGATATTTTTCCCCGTTCCAATGACAGAATAATTAGATGCAGCCCACCGTATGTTTCTGAGATCCACAGATAGACAATACTTGATTGAGCCATTCTCAGTATTTGATGCATCTATCGTCGCCGAATGGAAATATTTAGTCATCGAACCATGAGTATTCCATCACAATCGCGAGGGTGCCCCCGAAATCCTTGTCCGTTGTCGCAAAAGATGGGCTTTCAATCGCAACCCTCAGTAGATCGACAAACTGAGCATCAACTACGATTCCAATTGTTTAGGAGGGAAATTTGCTACCTCCATGTTAACATCCAGAATCCACCGTCATCGACCATCTAGGCCACCTTCATCTTCGTTCCACCCTACCTACCGTAGCCACCACTGTATTTCTCATGCCGCACAGCGGCCGCCACTGCCTGCTCAGGTCGCCCGCAACGCCAACCTTGCAATCCTGCAATTGCCACCACCGTAACTACGCCTTGTTCTCTCTAGATGAAGCTCGCAAAGCATTAAGCTTTGGCGATGGCAACAAGCTTGACATGGCACGAGCTCATTCTAAAATCTGAAGTAAAGGTCAGCGGGTGTTTCGTCCTCCAATCAACGCCACCTTAACTATGTTTTACCCTCTCTAGACAAAGGTCGACGTTGCACGAGCTCATTCTAGATCTGAAGTAATGGAGAACGAGTGTTTCCTCACCACCACCATAACCATGCTTTACCCTCTCCAGTCGAAGCTTGCTAAGCATCATGCATTAAGCATTAAGCTTTGTTAATGGCAACAAGGTCACCATTGCAGGAGCTCATTCTAGATCGGAAGCAAAGGAGGCCCGGTGATTCCTCCGCCAATAGCTATGAGCTCATTGCAGTTGCAGGAGAGGACCCATTCATCAGCCAGAGGGAGAGGGAGAGGGAGAGGGAGAGCATTGACATTAGCTTGCTTGCAGTGAGTTATTTTTAGCTAAATTCACATGTAAATGACGGAAATGAGAAAGTATATACGAATGTGTTGCCACAGCACATGCCAACTGAACAGCGACACATTCATATGCGGTTTCGTATATATATAAACATGGAGTGAATAAGCCTAATTCCTAAGATGACCTAAAGAAGAAAGATTCGGAGAGAAGACCATTCATCAATGTTCTACCAAGCTGAATGGACATATACTTAACCCTGTGATCAGAGAGAGAGAGAGAGAGAGAGCACGACCACCTTAACACCGGTGGCTCGATTAAGAGAAAGCATGCGTGATGGTTGCGAGTTGCGCTTCCAAGGTTGATTCGAAAAAGAATTAAGCTGTTCCTCTACTCCCACAATCCACCTAAAGTACTCATACATCCCTACACAATTCTAGTGTCAAAACACAATCTTCCTGGGAAAAATTCTTCACACACTTTAACTCCATGAATAATTCGAGAAGACCATTTGTTTCACATCCACGAGTTTTTTAGCTTACTTCTATTACATAACCCCATTAGCCACCGCTGCAACATTTAGGCTAGAATCCTGGTTTGATGTAGCAGCATACCCATTGGCATATCCACCGTGGTACGATCCGTTCCACTGGTTACTACTCCTCTCTGTTCTCCACTGTCAAACCATGTACCACTATTGAGTGAGTTCAAACAGATTATAGGCAAAAAAGGGTTGATAAGCATATAAGGAAAGAGAGGAGAAATCTATAATGTCACTAGGAAAATCCAGTGGAGGAGATAAAAGGCATGCTGGACTTCTGATACTGTTTTATAAGACACAGCAACAACTGTGGCTCTTAATATCCGACGTATCCACACCACCAAAATCTGACCAATCATGTGGAGCAATCCATTGAGGTCGCCTGAGAACGATGACCACACCATTGCCGTCTCAAGCATGGTGGTCACTGTCCTGAGGTGACACCAAAGACTTAGCAACCATCATGTCTTTGACTGGAAAGACCACTTTGTGTAAGCACAGAGAGAGAGAGAGAGAGAGAGTAAAACTCGCGGCAGTTGCACACTGTGAGCCACCACTCATTACCTTCTCTGATGACAATTTGGTAGAGAGATAAACCAAGACCTAGAATGGAACCATCTTTGGCATCTCCACCAGTGACATCACTGGTGGTCCATATCTACAAAGATTTACATAGGTCGTTGCACATCTAAAGCGCGATCTCTGCAACCTTGATAATATTTATAAATTGGTCAATATTTGGAGATCTTTTGTTGGAAAAAAAAACCATTTTAGATTTCTTAATTTAATCTCCTATTTCAGATTTAATTTTTTTAATCTACAAAAATTTCCAACAACATTAATGTGACCGTGGTAATGGTGGCGATGATGATGGCTGAGCAATGGCATGGTCATTTTGTTAATGCATCCAAAATATTGGATTTTTGAATGGACTTGGCTCATGGCCAGGTCATTTCAAGGATGGGTCATTCAAGTTGTATAAGACCAAAATGGGTGAATACATATTAAAATGGGTTGTTATGATCATGAATTATATTTTACCCACACAAACCCGACCCGACCCGACCCGCTAATTTGCCAGCCCTATTCGCACCATGCAGTAGACAAAAGAAAGGTGTTTCACAACCTTCAAAAGCATGACTATGCTATTTCCTTCCAAATGAACCGAAACCTCCAAGAAAGCTAGTTAAAAATGAACAATGAAAGAACCGAAATATGAGCAAAGGTGCCCAAATGACTATCTTATAAGGATAAGCATGCAAAAAGCTTTTTCATTTTGTTCACCTGAAAAAAGCTGGTAAAGAGGGCATCCAAATATCAACTAAGAGCTTTAAAAATTTACCTGCTTGTTTGCTGGGCTTCTGCCCCAAGATAAACGAACAGACTGCTTGCCGATGGTTGTGCCATTCAAGTCCTGCATAGCTTCCTCCGCATTTTTCCTAGTGACAGAAACAGGCAGATGTAAACACTAGGCCTTTTCAATTGTGATGGAAGTAAGATAATGACTTCATATTTGATCATGCTTCGGTAGGTAATGCTCTGAGGTCCTGCACGTTTTTCTCTACTGGCTTTTTCATAACTTTATGGCTTCTTTATAGTATTTTCCTCCCATCTTTTACAGGAAACAAATACGAATGGGCACCTGTCTGCAAAATGCACAAAGCCGCATCCTTTTCCAGCAGGTATTTTTACTGAGACCACCTCACCAAACTGAGAAAATGTCTGCCTGAGATCTTCATCACTAACATCAGAGTCAAGCCCTCCCACAAAGATCTGCAATAAAGCTTGAGTTATCAAGATATATAGGGCTCAAATGACTAACTGTAAGGAGAACACTCACAGTAGAATTGTTTGACTCGTGGGCCTGGGATCCTTGTGAAGTAGCACCATTTGATGCGTGTCCACCAGCATGTCCACCGGCCAACACCAAGGCTAATTAAAGAGACAATCAGTACAAATCTATGACACAACAAAGATAGACAAGACACTTCATCTAAATAGAATAAAGAAGAAGTGATATCACGAATAGCTGTTGCTGAAGAGTAACCTGAACTAATATATTCCCATTAGACTTACAGAAATTCACATGCTCAAGATTCTTGGGTGCTAACATAAGGGTGATGAAATAAATCAATATTTCCTCATGACTACAGTTCTCATGGGAAGTAGATGCAAGGACCTAATAAATTATATAATCTACACATCAAGACAACAACTCTTAAGAAGCCTTGAGAGCCAGTGAAGAGACACTATCTGAGAAATAAGGAAAGGAAAATTCTTTTTCTTCACTGCAGTTGAGTATTTAGTGTCCGTGTTTCATTGAAGGATCCTTTTTCGCAGTCTATACTCATGTCATTGTAATCCAATACATTTTATTAATACAGTTTATCCACTGAAAGAACATAATTTCTACTCACTCCAAAGTCAAATGACAATTAAGAGCAATGAAAAAGCCACAATATCATGAGTTCGAGCAACTGCCACAGGTCAGCATGCAAAAATTACTATTAATACCTACAATTGTCTTCATATACTTCATTATGCCCCCATCGTTCTGTATGCTTTACACCCACTAAATTCTAACTACAAAATTTGACCCTAATAGAACATGAAACACCCGAATCACAAGAAAAACAATATTCCTGACTTATAAATCCACTCAAATTATTCAAACACATGAAAAAGAAAAAAAATTTATTCCCATTTTTCGCGTGATTTATGGTCTTAAACCCTATTTTAAATAGAACTCATATCGCAACTTATTCATGTGACACAAATTTTTAGGATATTTTGTGTTAGCTTGGACTATATATGTCGATAATGTAATAGAAGTTGTCATTTAGCACAATCACATGCAAGAATGGTGATCTGAATCCTATGCAATCTTTGCTTCGCGACTTTTATCTGCATAAAATTTGGACCACCAGTCTTGCATATGACCTGTATTCCAAGGACATTTTACGGTCAATTCGGCACCATTTGTACCATCCCATAACAATGTTGCCACTAACCTCAATTACACGCAAGAGTCAACCATAATTGGCACAGACGACAATTACAGTCCAAACTAATGTACAGCTTAAAGTACTCAAATCTCAACGACTAAAGATTATTTTGCAAAAGCTATCAAACATAAGAATTGTGGATTGCCTCATGTTAAAAAAGAAATCATATTTTTTTTTTATTGACCATAATGGCAAAATGCCCGAGATCATCCACTGCTGAGATGATCAACAAAAATTTGATTTATTGTCCTTGGTTCTAAATTCCCACATAACAAAATCGTTTCACACAGCTTGAATCATGCATTGCCAAATGCATGCTCTAAAACACAAAATAGCATGACCATATCACAGCAGAGCCACAGCACAACCATAACCATCATTAAATGGAACTCCTTATGATAAATCTGAAATAGTTGCAGGCATCAATTGTTACACCTCGGATGCACATGATATCCACACATACAAATGATGGCAAGCCAAAGAATGAGTTTACTTAAATGGCTGAATGATATCAAAAGCAAATGGAAAATAAAAAATTTCAATAGGTTTGAAGAAAACTCAGGTGGATCATAATTACAGGAAGTCAACCAAGAAGAGTTTAGTTTCACCAAACATATATAAAGATATGAGACAAAATTTTGACTTGTGTGATATTAAATTACCCTTCCTGAATTTTTAAGGATGATCTCAAGCAAACAAAGGAAAGGAATCATTCCCAAATACCTTGAGATGAATACTGTTGCTGATATCCGGAAGATTTCTTTGGCGTAGCAACACCAATGCGCATGGGCCTACTTGAGCAATATGCACCATTCATTTCAGTCATGGCCCTTGACTTCTCATTCTCATCACCAAACCTAACAAATCCATAACCTTTTGAACGGCCAGTATTTGAATCAATCACAACTTTTGCCCCTTTAACAGAAGTATATTTAGCAGCAAAAGTCTCCTGCAGTAAAGCATCGGTTACATCCGAAGCCAAATCTCCCACAAATATCGAAAGGTCAGAACCCATGTCCAATCGCTTATCACCTGAACTGAACATTGCCCAATTCAAGCGGAAGGGTTGCTCTGTATTTGGCATGGAAGTGCCATTATAGCTCTGTAAGACTTTCTCTGCTGTAGCATGTGAACTAAACTCAACAAACCCATACCCCTCTGACTGACCAGTTTGTTTATTACGTATTACTTTTACAGAGGAAACCTGCACATGCAAGAAGCAAATCAGAAGATGAGGGTGGAGTTACGGGAAAATGCTTCCATGGCAAAGATAAAAGAGATTATACAGAGCACATTTCCCTCAATTTTAAAAACAAATAATCCAGCAAAGTAAGTATTTTCTTCAATTCTTGCCGAACAAAAAATTACTATAGAGCTAGTTATCCAAGATCACATGAGGTCAAACATGAAGCACCCTCTAATAATCACACTTGTCAAGACACAACTTTTAATCTCCATGAAGTTCTGATTCAATAGCCCAACACAAACTAAAATTACAGACAAGTTTCCCATTCATTATTTCTCTTTATATGCATTTACACCAAAAGCTTGATCGCCGAATAAGTGATAAGACTTTCTCTAAAATTATGAAAGAAGTTATTTGGATAAATGAAAAATATTTCAGGTTCAAGCTTTCTTTCAGGAGAATTTGCTGGTGCACTAGTGAGGAGATATGGTATTCTTCCAATCTAAGTTACTAGAAATTGTATTTCCACTGCCTCCTATACCTGTTATCTACTGTTGTTCAGCAAATAGATTTAATTTGATCATGTGGAACAGCTCTAAACATCTGGAAGGCTAACCAAATCTGACTTTCCACTACCAGTTCCCACATGACTTTCCACTACCAGTTCCCACATGAGACTCACTTTTCAACACACCTGCTATAGAGCAGCCTTGTACACGACAATTCAAATATGCCTCTATCATTGGACTTCTCACATTAGCATATTTATGAAATGCACAACCACCCACCAATTATCTCTAGAAACTGTTTAAGAACAAGAAGAAGAAGAAGAAATGGTGCATGAAAAACATGCTTTGACTTAACAATGTGGGTTTAGGGTTTCTTCCAGAGCACTCACTTCATTTCCTACTCCCCCCCCCCACAAAAAAAAAAGAAAAAAAAAAAGAAAAGAAAAATCTCATTTTGTTCTTTCTCCGAATCAGTCATCTTTCAGCCTTCCTCAATAGCCACGATCAATCTTATACTAGAAGCAAATAATTAGTATTACCAGATCGAACTCTAATTCATTGCACTCAGCACTTCAACACTCAGATCCGGGGCTCCCAATTACTGAAGTCCGTTAGGTCAAGCTATTAATTGCTTGCGCCAGCAGGTAGCACATCCATGGGCTTAAACGTAAGAAGATGCATTGAATCATGCGGGACGCAACTTTGACCGAAGTGCACGTTATGTTTGACTTTCAATCCTTCAAAACAATTAAATCAATCCGCTTAACCCCCCAAAAACGCAGCTCACGAAACTCCCTCATTCCCATCATCTGGAGCGGTACAATAAGGCAAACACACGCATAAATCCAACAATATACGTCCCTCGAGATCCAAAAAAACCAAGTTCCACTCAAACAAACACGTCATTCCCTATACGCACTCGCCCTAATTTCATTGCTCATAACAGAGTTACTCATCAGTCATGGCGGGGATCCAACCGAAATCGGGGACTTTGCTTAGAACTGAAGAAGAGAGAGAGGAAGAGAGATTCGGGAGTTGACCTCGCCGGTGTGAGAGAAGCAGCTGTGGAGGTAAGTCTCGTCCATCCAGTGGTGCAGATCGCCGATCCAGATGGTCTTTGCGTCGTCGGAGCCCGACGCGCCCTGCTGCAGCTGCTGCTGATACTGCGGCGGCTGCTGGCGCGGCTGCTGCTGCGGCTTCTGGTGGTAGCCCTGCTGCTGCTGGTGGTACCCCTGCTGGTAGCCGTGATGCTGGGGCGCGAGCTGCTGGTAGTGGTAAGGCAAGTAATGGTGGGGATACAGCATCATCTGCTGCTGCTGCTGCTGCTGCTGCTGCTGCATCATCGCCATCGCGGCCGCCGGGTACTGCATCATGCCGCCCCCCGCCGCCGCCGCCGCCGCAGCCATCATCCACTGCTGCTGCTGCTGCTGCTGCTGCGGCTGCTGCTGCTGCTGCATCCACTGCTGCTGCTGCTGCTGCTGCGGCGGCGGCTGGGTGGGGTGCTGCTGCGGGTTCGGATCGCCGCCGCCGCCGCCGCCGTCGCCGCCGCTGAGTGGCATTTTCGGTCCGGCGAGTGTAGATCTAGAACACGCGCGTCCCTCTCTCCCTCTCTCGCCCTCTCTTTCTCTCTCTAGGGGAGCGTGTGGAAATGGGGGAGGAGGTAAGAGAGAGAAAGAGACGCGGTCTGAGGGAGGGGGAGGACCGAGTAAAAGACGGCTGCAGAGGCGAGAGGAGAGAGAGGGAAGGAAGGTGGCGGATTGTAGGTTTTATATGGAGTCCCGATTTTTCTCTCTCTCTCTCTCTCCGGCGTCGTTTTCCCGATTTTCTTTCTTCTTCCTTCTTCCTTCTTCCTTCTTTCCTTCTTCCTTCTTGCTTCCTTTATTTTATTTTATTTTATTTTATTTTTGTGGGGGGAGCCTCGGTTGCGTCGTTATTGGCTCGCCGTCCAAATTTTTGTTCTGTTTTTTTTTCCGCGAAGCTCGTTAATCATGGGGTAGGACACCTCGTCCTAGTCGTAGATGTGAATGCACGCACCGAGAATCCGGCGCTTGGATATGGAAACCCTAGAACTTTTGTCTAATAAAAAACTTTTTTATAATTTTTTATTTATTCTGATGATATGACAGATAATTGTACCCATGAGGAAAATAAGAATTTTCATCGCATAAAACATATTTTAAAAAAAAAAGTGAAATCTTCTATCTTTTTTCTTTTTTTTAAAATTACCATTTTCATATTAAGATTAGTTAATTTATTGTTTGATTATTTAATTATCGTCCAAAAAAAAACTTTTGAATTCTCGGTCCCAGAAAGAGACTTCGCTATGGAAAAAGCTTTCGACAAATGTTGCCATTAAGGAAAAATATATCTTCTTCTTCTTTTTTTCAAATGTTTTTATGAATACTTCTTTTTTTTTATATAGAAGGCGGGTCCATCGAGGCTCTGCTTGGGACACTGGTACCCATACACGGGATACTAGCCCGATTAATATCAAGGCCGGGCTCAAGCGAGGGGGGTCCGATGGTCCCGAGGACAAGGGCCTAAATGGTCCTATGAATTCAAGATGTCCGTGCTTGTGATTAAGTCAAGGATCTAGCTTAAGATCTGATGGCCATGCTGGGATTTTTGGTATTTATGTGTGAGTTATTAGTGCTTGAATAGTATTTGTTTATTAAGGAAAATCAAATAAGATTTTTCTCACTAAATAATAGAAAATATTTTTCCAATTGATTTTCAAATCTTAGCTAAAAATATTGTTATTTTTCAAAATAAATTATTTTTCGAAAAATTTTTTTAAGAAAATATCTTTTTTTTTTTAAATAATCGGAGCTTAAACTTATTGATCTCCTCCGATTTTATTTTCAAAACGACCAAGAAATTAGGGAATTAATGGAGGTCTTCGATCCGCGTTCGAGGTCAATGACATTTTGTGATCTGATTTCGCTATCCAACTGGTCTACTTTTGCGGCTTCAAAGTATACGCTTGCTTTCTCCTCATAAAGCCGAGAGGTCAAGTGTACAAGTGAGACTCAAACATCTAACAAGATTGAAATAATATTTTAATATTCGAGGTTGTCTAAAAATTGGTTTTGAAACGGCCGACATTAGGAAGGTTTAAATTTGTATCTTAGGCGAAGTGAAGAACTTACAATTATTCAGATCTTTTTCTAATTACGATTTTTATTCATTGGAAAAATTAAATGTAACTAATGTCGTCTTATGGTTGAGCATGAAATTTCGTGAAAATTCTATATCTTCAACATCTTATCTACTACATTATTAAGCCGAAATACCATTTTGTCTCGCTTTTCACAAGTCCAGATATTATCTCCAAGGCTTTCTCTCGTGATTAAAACAATAAAGACTATATTGTCATTGGATAAGTATTTAACCTATATTTTTTTTTTCTCTTTTCACAACCTCCTTTTCCCAACTACATGAACTGTAACCCTCTTGTCCCAAGAAAACACTAAATAAATTTAGCATAGAACTCATAACACTTTTAGATGCAATTGTGCACATGCGCAGCACATGCTAAAAAGCTTATGAATGTTTAAGGTAAAAAAAATAACCTTCGACTTCATCTTATATGGTACATAGTACATGAAATTCATATGTCCTAGATGACATTGTTTGTATCGTCTCGTGAGTAACGTGAGGAGGACGAGTCTCATGATTAACATGAGTAGCATAATGCCTAAAATAACGCTTTTTTTTTTCCTAAAATAACGCTTAAATAAGCCAAAATTCTTATGTTTCAAAATTTTTATTACTATTTGCCAAAAAAGGGTTTGGCGGTCCGAAACTCCTCTGTCTATGCTCAGTTTTGCAAAATCTTGATTAGTCTACGAATGACAAGTTTGGCTTAGAAATATTGTCGATTTTGGGCTCCCCGACTTGCATTGTTCCTGGTGCTCTATAGTTTGCCTAACGACAATCGTGCACAGACCAAATCTATGGTCTTAAACTAAACATTCTCTTCCTAAGGCTCTATAGTTTGCCAAAGTTGCACACTTCTTTTGGCTTGCACACAAAAAAAGTATCACGTTCTTGAAAAAGTACTGGCGAAATGCCTTATAATGTTTTTAGGTGTCGTTGACGTGTGGTAATGCATGTTTTAAATAATGTATCAGATGTTCCTAGAAGCGTTTGGCATCTGTGCCAAAAAGCTGAACCACGTCGAAGCTGAAAATATGTTTCGTTCTCATTAAAAACCAATTTTTTTTTATCGGTGTCGTAACCAAACCGAACCGACTCAAACGTAAGAGGTAATGAAAAATATATTTTTAAAGCTACATCTAAAAGTTGCTGAGACGACTTCCTAGAAGCTTATGCGAGTTGCTGCATCCGATAAATTTGGCAAACGCCTTACAAAAGCTACAATTCGACGTCCCTTTTTCACGGTTGTAAGCTTATAGTTAATGCGGGAAAATTATATCAATTAGGCTCTATTTGATTTTTGATGACATTGAAGCAAAACCAACATTGTCTGGGGATTTGTCCCATGAGTACCTTTCCCATCACTGCAAGATTAACCCGTCGGATCAAATATAAGTGATGCATGTCGACACTCGTGGAGTCACAAAGAATTACTATCTCATGACGTAGCCTCAAGACGCTGTCTCCAGTAGGATTAGATAGTGTGAAGGTTAATCTATCTTCGTATTCACATTGTATTGATGTTGATGTGATGTCCTTTAAATCGTCCGTCGTTAAACTATTCGGAAATGAATCTCTCTAGCGCACGACGCAAGGGGAAATTCACTAGTTTATTCACAAAACTAGGTTCTTTTCATGAAACAAAGAAGCCAAACATAGGCTATCTCTTGCATAAATAGTTTAAGGGTGTCAATGGCTCAGTTTGGGTTGTAACCAAAGCATATGGATATGCGATTATTTTGATCCGAACAACGGTTTGATTCGAGTCAGGCTGGTTCGGGCCTTTTCAACACTCCTAAGGCCATGTTTTGTTCAAATTTGGGGAAATGGCTTTGCATTTTCCAAGTTATCTTTGAATGAATGGGCATTTAGTCAAGGTAAGAATATTTGGATACTCACTTTTATGCATATTTCGTAAAACAACTTTGAGGTGAAAAGAAAAAAGGAAAAAAAAAGAAAAGAAAAATAGAGGAGGAGATGTAGAACGTTGGAAAGGGCGAAATCATGGGGGAGGTAGCTCGAGTTGCTGCTGTTGGTGGTGGTACTGCTGGTGGGGAGGCGACTCACTAAGGTCATGCGACCTCAGGCGACGCCCTGGCTTGTGCGACCTTAGGTGATGCATTGGTTGGGTTGTAGATGCAGATGCATCGAAGAGGGTAAAATCATGGGAAGGCGGCTTGAGCTCCGCTGGTGGTGGTGGTGACAATGGTGATGGGGGAGGCGATTGGTGATGGTGGTGGTGAGATTGCATGACCTCAGGTAACGCCTTGGGTCGGGCGACCCAGCCACCTCGCACGATCTCAAGTGGTAGTGCTTGAGGTCGAGCAACCCAGGTGACTCTTGAGGTCGCCCAACCTCAAGCGAGGCTTCTTGACGTCTAGATCTAGCTACTCGTAGTTGAGCTCCGTTGGCTTAGCTTCACTAGTGGACCAGCAAGTCCAAGGAAGAAGATGATGAACAATATTTTTGAGGGCAAAAGAGGAAAACACGATTATTAGTGAGGGCAATATTAGAAAGAAAAAGGTCATTAAACCCTTACTTAGCATTCCGAAAATGCTAAAAGCTCAAAGAGGATTCTATTTGTTTTGGGCTTTTAGCATTTTAAATGCTAGCATTTGACCAAAGAGATCTTAAAATGCTAAACTAAACACCTAATATTTTTTCCGAGGAGTTTTGAGGGCTCAAAGCCCAATCCCCAAATTTTAGGTAGGATACCATTGAATTTGAGGTTCCAGAATATAATAGAAATCAATCAATAGTCAAGCTCCCAGCCTGTATGATGTCTCCCCAAGGTAGGCGTGGGTGTCCAGTTGCGCTTTCCGACGCCTTCTTGGTCAACGACTTTTTTTTTTGGTCAACCTTCTTGGTCAATGTTGGCTATTGCAAACTTTGAACGGCCAAGGGACAAAAAGAAAATTATAAAAAAAAAAAAAAAAAAGAGAGAGAAGAATACCCCGCTGAATACTCCTCATATATATAAATAAGATATAATCTAATCTCTAATCTAATTAATCTCTAAAAATCTCTAATCTAATCACAAGACCCAATAATCAACTGCCCTCCCTCCCTCTCTCCCTCCATAGTTCGATTCGGTTCTCTTGCTGTTACCCTCCAGACCCCCACTTCCCATCCCACCGTTTCACACCAAATTATCGATTCGAGTTGATTCAAAAAAACAAAAAATTATTTTCTAATAACTATCACAAAAAATCCTAAATTATACCCCAGATTTTGTTATCATAAAAAATCCTAAAAGGAAAAGAGGGCAAAGTTTGACCGTTTCAGAGAATCGTGGACTTATTTGAAACTAGTACTATACGTACTAAACAATTTTTTTTTCAATAATTATATTAACAGGTGCACTAAGTATATTATGGGAAAATATCACTAAAATCCTTAAATTATGTTAAAAGTGATATCAATATTCCAAACTTTTTCTTTTATATCACTAGTACCTCAAATTTATATCAATGACAAAAAAAAAAAAAAAAAAAAAACCTTTAGTCACAATTCCGTCCAAGATGGCCATTAAACATTCGACAAGATAGCTTGCGTGGATAACACCATGGATCAGAAATTAGGCTAATGGCTTTAAGGTTTTTTTTTGTCATGCTAGTAAAAGTTTGGAGGTTTTAATAACATTAAAAAAAAAAATAGGGGCATTAGTGTCATGGTGAGTATAATTGGGAGGTTTTTATGATACAAAAGAAAGTTAAGGTATTGGTATGGCACTAGGCATAATGTTAAATATTTTTTACAAAGAGAAAATTTTAAGGTATAAGTGTTATTAGTGAACATGCACTATAGCTTTTCTTTTATGGTACTAACCCTTCTTGGTCAACGTTAGCCTCCTTGGAAAAAGCAAGGGACCCAAAGAGAATTAAAACGAAAAAAAGAAAAAAAAATATGACCATGTCGGAGCACTGGATCGTTGACCAATTTCGAGCAAGTGCCATACGTACTAAACAAATTTTCTACGATTTGTTAACGGGTACGCTGAGGTACTTGTTGAACATTTAAGAAACTTTTTTTTTTCTTTTTTCAGTTTGCATTATTTTGACCGTTCTCGTGCCGATACAATTATAATGGTTTGACGATTGAATTATTGCAATTGAAGCATGTATAGAGTATTTTTTTTTCTTTTATTTGTAAAATAGTGGGAACGTGCGATCACTGTCGGCAATATAAGGTTGTGAGCCTTTTTACTTAATATAACTTGTTGGGCTAGGTTACTCCAAAGTATATATATCTTATTAATAACTTAACGTGAATATCCTGCCTTTGATCCAATCAAGACCGTACAAAATACTGTATATCATTAATCTATTTGGCTATAGTTTAATTAAAAACATGAAAATTGGAACGGTGCTAATCAAATTTGACCTAATTATTCGGTCGGGAGCTTCGAAATTTACTCTTGTACGTGTAGGCGTCTTAATGCCCGCAAAGAGATAACACTATTTAATGAGTGTGGGGTCACAAAACACATCGGACCGACATCATTTAGTGATCATGGTGTATTTACGAAAATGTATTTGGACCTTGTATATATAGTGGATCCCATATTCCTAAACTTATTTTGTGCATGTCAATTGAATTCTAAACTTTTTTCTTTTTATTTTGTCAATAAAATCCTAAGGTTCGTTCGTTTCGCGGAAAACAACTTCCGAAAAAACATTTTCCGGAATTTCCGGTGTTCGGATGGTGGAAAATAGATGGTCAAAGAAAATGTTTTCCGGTCAATGGAAAATCTCCTTGTAAGATTGTGGAAAATGATTTCAAAAACATTTTCCATAACTTCTTTCACCTTGTTTCTTTTCATTTATGCTTTCTTTTCTTTTATCTTTTTTTAAAAAATCGAGTTTTTAATTTTTTTTCCTTTTTCTTTTCTTTTTTTCCATTTCATCTTCTTCCTTGGTGGCCGGTCGTTGGCGACCGGCCATGAGCCAACTCGAGCCTTGCCTCAAGCCGGTGAGGCTTCGCCTAGCCCGATCTGGCGAAGCCGAGCTCGGGCCTCACCAGATTGGGCAAGGCAAAGCCCTGCCGGCCTGGGGTGGAGCTCGGGCCTCGCCAGATTCGGTGAGCTAGGTGGGGCTTGGACCTCACCTGAGCTCACTAGAGGTTCGCTGGGCTCTGGCAAGCCGCGAGCATGTCGGATTTGGCGACAGAGCTCAGGCTCTCGATCTAGGCAAGCTCGAGCTCCACCACTAGATCCAGCGAGCTCACGGCTCATCAAAGCCCAGCGAGCTGGATAAGGCTCGAGCGAGATCGGCCGAGCTCGAGCGAGATCGGCCAAACTTCGAGCTTGTCGGACCGGTCTTGGTCTTGGCCGCCAGCGCCCGCCATCGTCGGGCATGCGGTGGCGGAGGAAGAAGGAGGAAGGAGGAGGAGGAAGGAGGAAGGGAAATAAAAAGGAAAAAAAGAAAAAGAAAAAGAAAGAAATAATAAAAATTTCGTTTTTTTTTTTTTAAATACAAATAATTAAAAATTCATCTTTTTTAAAAATTAAAAATAAAAAAAACTAATTTTTTGGTCAATTAAAAATATTAGTTAACGAACGGTGGAAAATATTTTATATTCGAAGTTTATGTTTCAAATTAACACTAGAAAATAAAGTCATTTTCCTGAAAAATGACTTCTAGGAAAATGTTTTCCGAAACATAATATTTTCCGCGAAACGAACGGACACCTAATTTTGCAAGAAATTCCAATTATCTTTCCTATCAATTGTTGTTGGAAATGGCTAATGTAGTGTCTTATCATTATCAACGATCCTACGGTACATGCTGACATGGACAACTTGTGGATTGCTACGTCAGCAATTTCCCATGGAAGTTAGGCGAAATGACAGTATTCGAATTTTATACAAAGATTTAGGACTACAGCATCAAAGATTACAAAGCACTAATAACTTTATTTTTTAATATAGTTGGCAATCACCTCATAAAACTCCTTTAGTGTCAATGCACGATTAAATCTCTTTAAACCAGTTCTCGATTACGTATTTCCATATTTTAGTGATAGGCAAAATCCAAGCCTATATGGGAGGAATCACGTTGCAATTATTAAGACATGCCTTCATACGCACAAAGTTTTCCACATTGTCTGTTTTTCATCCAATTGATGATATTTGTTTATTAATATATGTGATGATTTTGCTTTAAATCCTTTTTTAAATCTAGAATTACGTCAGATGTGATAACATTTTATTGACATTTCAATTTGTAACGAGATAGTAAATATTAACATCATTCTCTATCGAGACAAAAATTGTTGTGTATTTTCATTATGCTTAAGTAGGTATTTACATATCCAAGAATGCATTCTTGAAGATTTACTTACAATAAAAGAAATACATAAAAAAAGAAAAATTCAAACTTTCAAAGATAGGTTCCCAAAACTTCCAAAATCCATAGCCCTATATTTGGTTTATACATTCCATAAAGGAGAAGAGTCGAGACCGTGAATCTTCAACTTGTATCGTCAAAATTCAAAACGTGTTATAGGAGTAGCTTTGGTGAGAGCATAAGCTAGTTGGTTAGCTGTGAAGATCAAATGCACACTAAGTTGTCATTTGATGACACGATCATGGACAAAACGGAAGTCAATTTCAACATGTGTTGGTACGAGTATGGAAAAATGGATTTGTAGACAGATAAGTAGCATCAATATTATTATGCCAAAGAATGGGAG
Organism: Eucalyptus grandis; assembly: GCF_016545825.1. Classification (NCBI taxonomy): domain Eukaryota; kingdom Viridiplantae; phylum Streptophyta; class Magnoliopsida; order Myrtales; family Myrtaceae; genus Eucalyptus; species Eucalyptus grandis. The sequence goes on along the minus strand of NC_052618.1, from coordinate 28,418,337 downwards.
GACTTCCTGAAAGAGTGAGCCAAGATAGATGAGTTTAGCTGCAGCATCGACAAGGGCTTTATACTCAGATTCTATCGAAGATGACGATACGGTTCATTGTTTTCTAGTGCACCAGGAGATCAAGTTAAGACCAAGAAAAATAGCATACCCTCTAGTTGACTTTTTGTCGTCAAAGCTACCAACCCAATTCACATAAGAAAAGGCTTGCAAGCAAGTATCATTGGATCGAGAAAGAAGCAAACTAAATGACTTTGTATGTTTGAGATAGCGTAAGCTGTAGTTTTCAGTTGGTGCATGCATGAATTGATAGGCTTTATTAATGGCAAAGGAGAGATTTGGTCTTGTTAACATCACATATTGGAGGGCATCGATTATAGATTGACATAGAGTAGGATCAGAAATCAGAGCACCCCCTTTCTCAGATGGTTTTGTAGTTGTGATCATAAGAATTAGGACTAGCTTGCACTCAAACATCCTAGCTTGGTGAAAAAGATCATCAATATAATGTCCTTGAGAGAGAAGTAGCATTTTAGAGTGAGAGATAGCCTCTATCACAAGGAAGAAGTGTAGTGGGTTGAGATCCTTAATGGAGAATTGTGCAGACAATTTGGGTAAGGTTGCACCAATGGTAGATTATGTATTACTTGTAATTTGAATGTCATCAACATAGATAAAAATAAATACATAAATAAATGACATTAGTGCCTCTTCGATAGATAAACAATTGGGGATTTGTTTATAATGTTGAGAATCTCAAATGAAGCAAAAACGTTGAAAGTCAGTGAAACTAGGCTTTCACAGCTTGCTTAAGATTATATAGACAATGTGCAATTAGCAAACATAGTTACGATTGTTGGGATATGATCCATACTCCTTATCAACAAGATGGCATAATATTAGAGTGAAACAAGATAAAACCTTGCGTCTCGAATTCCGTTTCACTTTTACTCTCTATTTCCTTATGATTGTGCGACAAATCAAACAACGTCAAGTTGGGCCCTCAAACCCAGGGAGCTGCTCCATGTACACCTCTTCAAGAAGAACCTTGTGTAAGAAGGCTTTATACACATCCGGTTGTTGTACTCGCCACCTTAAGAGACAACAATAAATAGAATGGTACAAACAGTGGGAATCATCATAAGTGGATTGAATATTTTCGTATAATCCAAGCCTTATTGTTGATTAAAACCTTTAGGGACTAGGCGAGCTTTATAGCACTCAAGACTATCATCAGCTATGTGCTTAACTCTATAAACCCATTTACAATCGACGAGATTTGCTGAGGAAGTGCGATGGACCAAAGACAATGTGTCATTTTTTAATAGGGTATTAAATTTATTGGTCATAACCACATGCCACTTAGGAATTTTGTTGGCTTGAGTGAATGAGGTTGGTTTATTGAAGTGCCGATATTGATTTGAGGAGGACTAGAGCGACATTGCATGGTGTAGGTGCTATTGGCCTAGGCGAGGGCCACGGTGGTGGTGGTGGAGCGGTCGATGACAAGGGAGAATGATAAAGATCACCAAGGGGCCGGGTTCTTAAGATAGGGGAGGTGGATGAATCGGTCTTAGACAACACTATGGGAGCCGGTGTAGGAGTTTGTGATCTCACTATAGTGGTGGGGGAGGAATGCCTATAGGGCCAAAGCCCACGATATTAAGATAGGTGTAGGAAGTAATGAATTAAGTGATGGATCGAGAATGGAAGGAGTTGTAAAGGAAAAACATGTTTCATCGAAATGAACATGTTAGGCAATGTATAAATGTTTTATGATATGGTCAAGGCAATGGTACCTTCTGTGAGAGAGACTCTATCCCAAGAAAATATAGGAAACTAAGCGGAAATCCATTTTATGAGAGTTTTAAGGACGTAGATATGGAAAACAACGATACCCATAATTTTTTAAGAGTGAATAATTCGGAGGGTGATTGTAAACCATTTCAAAAGGGGAGATGCAATTGGTGACATTGGACGGAATCCGGTTAATAAGGTAGGCTGCCATTTCGAATATATAGTGCTAATATTAGTTAAGGACAGAGAGATAAGCATATGATGTTAAACCAATTTCAACTATATGTTTATGACAATGCTCAACTGCCTCTTGCAGTTGCCCAATTGACAAGTTAGTGATATTGGACGGAATCCGATTCATGGGTATGAGAGGTGAAGAAGTGGTGAGCAATACCAATTTTTGAGAAAATGGAGTAGAGGGAACGAAATTCTCTACCCAGTCCATTTGACACAGCTTTAATTTTTTGTGATAAATAGTGGCCAACAAGAGTTTGAAAAGTAACAAAAACATAGTAAACATCTTAACTTGCTTTAAGAGGATAAAACCAAATAAATTTTGTGTGATCATCAATAAGAATATCAAAATCGCAATGACCATTAGTTGAACATAATGAAAAGAACCCCAAATAAAACTGCAAATTAAATCCGACAAAAATAAATTACAAGTTAGAGACAATTATAAGCACTAGCGACTAGCTTTGCCCAATCGATAAATTGTACATAAATGTCTCAATCATGTGGATTGAGACAACAAATTATTCTCTTTGATCATAAATCGTAAGAGATGCTCATGGGGATGGCCAAGATGTTGCTTTGAGAGGATAAAACAAAATAAATTTTGTGTAATCATCAACAAGAATAACAAAATAGCAATGGCCATTAGTTGAACAAAATGAGGAGGACCCCAAATATCACTAAAAATTAAATCCAACAGAAACAACAAATTATTCTCTTCATAGGAAGAGAGGAATTGTATATTAGATGTGATATTGTGGGAGTACCAACGTAGGGTATTGGTAGGCGAAGGTAAAAGAAGGGTAATGATATGGCAGTAGTGCGATTTGTACGTTAACATATGGTACACTTTAGCCAACCTTGCGAGCATTACGAGCACCATGACCACAGTTAAAGCAACCACTACGATCCCCATGACCTCTAGGTTGCTCATGGCTAGAGAAAGAGGAACTAAGAGGAGTGGAGGCAAAGGTTGAAGAAATTACGTTGAGTAGAGTTGGCTATAGCAGAGTGACCATTAGAGGAAGGTTCAAAGATCTGCGACATTGAGAAAGCCTAAAGACTTTCGTGACTAAGAAGACCTTGAAGCTCCATGTAATGAGATTACTTCAAAACAGCCAAGTAATGTAGTTTTCTGGAGATTAGATTGAAGACCACAGAAGTTGTGGACATTGAAATCCTCCAATTTCGAGAGGCCTGCCTGCAACATCCTTCTCATAGGCAACGAATTTAGCACATTGGAGGAAATTGATAACTAATCTGTCATTTTTTTGTTGCAGACGTTGAAAACCAAGATGAAGAGAGAGCATAAGTGTAGCGGAAGTTGAGCCAAAAGAGGCTTTGAGAGCATCCTAGATGTTTTTGCTAATTTGTTTACCAAGAATGAGTGGTAAACCGATTCTGAGAGGGACGCAATTAGAAGACTCATGATTGAAGCATCTTGTTATTACTGAAGAGTTGCTTGGGTTGCATTAGAGGGACACAGTTTGGTCCCATCAAATGACCATAGAGGTTATGGCCATTAAGTAACAGGATAACTTGTACATTCCATAGGAAAGGAAAAAAAAGAGGAGGAGGAGGAGAAAGCTAGCGTTGAAAGGGGCATGAGCCCTGAACGGCTTTTGATACCAAGTTGAGATATAAATTGTCATATATTTGCAATAAGTTTAGGTCGGTATTTATATACCCTAGAGTACACTGGAAGATTTGCTTATGAGAAAAAAAAACATAAAATAAAAATTTGTCTAACTTTTAAACAGAGGATTCCAAAACTTTTAATACCATTAGCCCCATTTAGTTGATACTCTCATTATTGATTTATTTTTTCTTTGTTTTCTAATTTAATAGTTGTTGACATTTTATCTATGAATAGTGGAAATCTAAAAAATTCATTATAAAATTTTTCATTGTAATCTTACATTATCTTCAAAATGATTATTCAGTTTATAGTTTAAAAGATCGATATTTATTAAGCAAATATTCAAACTTTTCAAAAACTTTTCTACACAACTTGTATTCTATTTTTCGAGTTGCTTCGTTTTATGAGATGAGATATAAGAAGGAATGGGAATTAATATACGGTGGTTTTCATTGAAGAAAATCCATTTAATATTTTGAGTTTACTCTTCTAAAAAAAGGTTGATTTTTGGATACATAAAAAATAAGACTTCATTCAAAATCATATATATTAAATTAAGGGATAAGAATACTATGAGCATCATAACTTTTACATACACACTTGAGTACCATGATTTTTATTTTTTCTCTCACTTAAGTGTCATAAATTTAAAAGATCGATCACTTGCAATCGGTGATTTGAGTCATCTGAAAATCCAACATGTTGAGTTGTCTGAAAATTCAACATGGACGCCAACCATCCTAAATGACATTACTTGGTGCAAACATGGATAATTTTTAAATTTTTGTAATTTTTATTTTAAAATTTTCTTTTCCCATTTTTTTAGTGCCAGTTAGAGTCTTTGGTAACCCTTGTCAGTTGCGAATGCCTTTTCTAGACTAGGCAAGAGCCACCTTGCCCATGGTTGGTGTGGCTGCAAAGGCAATAGGTGAGGCCATCGTGGCCTTTTTTGCCATGAGTGAGGTTGTAGTGGCCTTAGGCGAGGCCTTGGCAGTTGCAGGTGATGGCATGAAGGCCCTCACCAAACTGTGCAAGGGCTACCTACCCACGGCCGAGGATCCCACCCGGGGCCTTTATGACCACATTGGCTGAGGGCAAGGTCTTTGCAATCAACGATAATTGCTTATTCTCACTGGAATTGAAAAAGAATGAAAAGAAAAATAAAAATTCAAAAAAATTAGTAAAATTCAAAAAAATATTTAAAAAAATCCACACCAGAATGGAAAATTAATTAAAAAATTCATGTAGGATGATTTGTCAAAAATGACAATCAAATTATCCATTTTACTCCAATGTGACGCTTAAGTACGCGAAAAAAAAGTTACGGTACTTAAGTGAGCATTGTATGAAAATTATGCACTTATGCTATTCTTATCTCTTAAATTAACTTAAGGATCATTCGGGTGTTAATTTCATTTTTCTTATTAATAAAAGTGAAAATTTTGCAGAATGTTACACATTAGATTATACTTTTTGGATGATTTTTTGAAAGAATATAGGCATGAAAAAAAAATTCTATGGTAATACAAGAAAAATCATACTACTTGCAAATTATAAACGACAATTTCCTTTCATTATATTCATAGGAAAAATTATAGTGGTTTTTAAATTTCCCTCGTGTTTTAGCACGTACGCAAATCTTGCACAATCGTAGGACAAAAGCATAATCAAATGATGTCGCACTCGTAATAGTCCGAAATGTGATAATAAATGTGTATGGATCAAATCATTTCTAACTCACTCATTAGGCATACTTTTGATTTATCGTCGTGCAACAGAAGTCAATGTCTAGTAACAAATAAAAGTGTGAGGAAAAGGCATTCACTTTTCACCCTTTTCACTTTTTTTTTGGTCTCTCCAATTTTCCAGGACAATCGTGCCTTGCCTTCTCTACTAAAACTGAATTGCATGCCATAAAAAAAATAAAATAACAATCTGAATTGCACTGTTGTCATCTGATTTGAGAACCTCCTAGTCCAAGGCCGAGAAGCCAACGAATGGGCAAATAACACTATGCCTTTTTAAAGTTCCGCGGCTACCAGGACAAGCGAAAAGGCTTAATCAACAGGCGGACGACCCATTGAACCACCTAGGCTGGAGAGGCTCAAAGGCCTAATGGGTGAGCTTGGATAATAACCTCACAAAAAAAAGCCTAGGCCATCTCAGTCACAACCTTAGCCACAACTCGGCCACGACCTCGATCACGATTGATGCACTCGGTTACAGCCACGGCCACAACCTGGGCCAGGATTTTTGAACTCAATCACAACCCGTCAACCCTAATCCAGTCCAAACATTTTAGTGTACCATTTTAGCTATGGGAGAGCGTGGACAATCCCTTGGGCCCAACCTTTAGGAATAGTCTGGCGCGTTTCCCCCGAAATGGTATCGCTGAATGTGAACATCACATAAAATAATCTTAAATTTCATCTGGTAACATAACTTAAGAGGACTTTTGATGTATTCATTCTTTCAACGATCATCATTTTGCCATGACTTAGAGGTTTGGAAAGCTCTATGTGATTCCTAGACCCTTACGATTGCGTTTGGTTAGACTTTCAAGAATTTTTTTTAGGAAATGCGAGCTTGAAGAGTTTTCATAGAAGATAAAAACTGTTTGGTAAATTGTAATTAAAAAGTACATTGGAATGCAACTTTATAAGAAATACTGTTTGATAGAAATATATTCGAAATGCTTTTGGTATAACCAAAAAAAAAAAAAAACAATGATTGTAACTTTCGAAGTTCTAGTAAATGGGAATGAATTTGAAATTATATAACATGTGAATTATTTATGCGGATTTGGATCTAGACCACCCAATAAGAATGGGTCGGAGCTAGTTGGGTCGGGTAATCCAAGAACATTTCATGGAATTACCTAGATTCGTTCTGTAATGCGGTCAAACCCAAACTAGTGACCAGCTGAAGCCTTTGATTGCTCCTTCTGCTGAAAAAGATGGACCGACAACTGTAAGGGAGAGTAAAGCCAAAGGGCAATGACAACGGTGTCCCCCAATCACTATGCCAGCCCCACCAGAACAAGGCCGGCCTAGACGGTTCCACCAACCATTCCGCCGAGCAAGTCATGTCTCATTCAATGTGGCTTGGACTTCTAGCTTCATCTCCTCTTTCTATCTCTTTTGTCACCGCATAAATTTCAATCTTCTTTTTCATCATCACCCTCTCTCTCTCTCTCTCTCTCTCTCTGTGATACTTTCACACGGTTCTAGCAAGAAGGAGAAGATGGACGCCGGCGCTTCGGAGGTGGCCCGAGATTTCCGACCCTTCTTCAGGGTCTACAAGGACGGACGCGTGGAGAAGTACAAGCTGTTCGAGCAGATCAAGCCCCTCCCCGCCGGGCTCGACCCGGAGACGGGGATCGAGACCAAGGACATCGTCCTCTCGCCTGAGACTGGCGTGTCGGCCCGGATTTTCGTCCGCAAGACCGACGGCGGCCCGGATCGGAAACTGCCCCTCCTCATCCACTACCACGGCGGCGGGTTCTGCGCGGGGTCGCCCTTCGACACGGCATCGAACGGTTTCCTCTCCACGATGGTGACTCGGGCCAATGTCGTTGCAATCTCCGTCGACTACAGGTACTTCTAACGATGCCTTTTGTCAATCGCGATGCTTTCTCTAGTACTAAACCACTATCCCGTCTCTCCCACTTGAATTATTATCCGATTTTAATTTTCATCTAACTTTTAGCTAGACGACAAAAATTAGGATCTTTAATTGCTAGTTTATAAAATAAGTTACACACTGGTCATCGAATATATTGAGATTATTCTAGGCCGACAATGGATCGAATAATAATCCCAACAACTACTACTATTCTATTTTCTTGGCATGCTAACTTTGCCGACACTCACGTCAATTCGTGATTATTAGAAGTTTTGAATTTCTTTTTGACTAAGACCATTTTTTATGATTGAACCGAAATTCTAGTTTTGAGTTCATGTAGAGCATGTCGTTTAGTATTTTCTTTTTTTTTTAAAAATTTGAAGAAAGCCAGACATACTTAAGGACATAGCATAGCTGGACTGACTAGCAAATCTTATTTATTAAATTAAGTGAAGAAGACGTTGACGGGAAGGGGCAGATTAATTTTTTAAGGTAGATGGATACAAGTTCTGGTAGATCGAAATAAACGATAACTAATTTTAAAACATTATTGAAAAATTAAAGTGATTTTTAAATGATATAACTATTGAAAGTGCTCTCGTTTCGTCACTTAGAATCTTGACGTGATGGCGTGGCATGTCAGAGAAGTTCAGGTCAGCAATCATAATGTTTTTAGCAATTACGAATTACCGAAGAAGATAGATGTCGATGTCGCGGGGTTTAAGGTTTGATGTCTAGTCTACTAAATAATATCATGAAAAAAAAGAAAAAAGAAAAAGCTGTGCTCATGATTTTCTCTACGACCACATTATCATATTGCATCTGAAAATTATAAAAATTACTTGATGGGAAAGATTTTTTCGGTGGGCTCCGATTATTTTGATAAAAATGAACAATTTGAAAAGTATTTTTTTTAGAGTTATTTGTTTATATTATTTCAAATAATTAATTAATAAAAATATTTTTTATTGCCAATGACAATTTATCTTAAATATTTTCATGAACATTGAAAATATTTTTTATTTATATATTTTTATAAATGATACAATCGATTATTTTTATAAAGAAATATTTTTCAACTCATTTATTTTCTGCAAAATAAACATGCTATCAAATGATTTAAGTAACTTTCATTGGTATTTTTTTCCCTATTAAACACATCCATATGCTTATGAGATGTTGCATCACGTTACTTAAAGTGTGTCATAGAAATCCTATTTTTCTACCTAGCAAAGATTACTTATTAGAAGTAAATATTTCTATTAATGGTAAATTATCAATTAGGATTGGCGCAGGAAATATTGAGTTAATTTTCATTGGTGATAAAGATTTTAGTAGATTTTGCAATCAAGTCAATGAACTTCGAAATCAATCACCCAATGCACTTAGTGTTCATGTTTCTTTAATTGATGCACGTCTGATCGGAATATTCCAATTCTCGACGACGTGCATTTTTCAATGTAAGTGCCGACATGGAGGGCGCATCATTATCATGCGTCCGCAATGTCAACACCCTGTTAAAATATTGGCTGAATTACGATAAAAGTTTATCAATTGTTGAAAAAAAGAAAAGAAAATGTGGTCTATTGGGTAATTTAAATATAACCGTGGGCCAACTCAACTTATAATTACTTCCGGTAATTGAAGGTTGGCCCCGGAGAACCCGTTGCCCATTGCATACGAGGACTCGTTCGAAGCCCTAAAGTGGATCGCGGGCCACTCGGAGGGATCGGGCCCGGAACCGTGGCTGAACCAGTATGCAGATCTCGAGCGGGTCTTCATAGTTGGGGAGAGCGCCGGAGCCAACATAGGCCAGTACGTGGCGGCCCGAGCCGGCGCGGCCGGATTGGTGGGCGTCGGGATCAAGGGCATGCTGATAGTGCACCCGTTCTTCGGAGGCAAAGAGGTCGACGAGATGTACAAGTTCATGTGCCCGACGAGCTCCGGGCTCAACGATGACCCGAAGCTGAACCCGGCCGTTGACCCGGACCTGCCCAAGACGGTGTGCGAGAAGGTGCTGGTGTGCGTGGCGGAGAAGGATTGGCTGAGGAATAGAGGGGTGAAGTACTATGAGGCACTGTGCGGGAGCGGGTGGAAGGGGAAAGCGGAGCTTGTGGAGGCCAAGGATGAGGGACATTGCTTCCATCTGTTTAGCAAGAATGAGAGGGCTGAGGAGCTGATCAAGAAGATGGTTGATTTCATCACCACGGATTAGCTTCGGTTAGATTAGTTATATGAGGAAAATACCCTTTTAATTATGGTTGATTTTCCACATAAATAATCGCGTTTTTTTATGCATTTATAAAAAAATAATTCTTCTTGTTATTTCTGCCTAAACACCTAGCAAATCCAATGTTTCTTTCCAAGAGATTGGGTCAACGAAAGGTACAAAGCTGGAAATGTGGAGAGAAGCTTTTTGTGGCCATTCTTAGTGAGAAAATCTCCAGTAAATGAGCTGAACAGCTAATCAAAATCTTTCTTGTACCTACCTGAAATTGTTATTAGAATTAAAACTGAGGGGATTTTCTTATTTTTGCTGGGGTTCTATAAGAATGCATTTGAAGATTTCGAAATGAGATGGTTTATTCAGATGTGCGACTTGATCCACATCAGCCAGTACTATTCATACGTGATAGATATTATAGCTTTAGGTTCTATTTGTTTTGCGAAAATGTATCATTTTTGAAAAATATTTATCAAGAAAATGATTTTATTTTTTGGTATTTGACTGAAACCATAAAATAAATTAGAAAATATTTTTTGCCATACGGTGTGGAGAATTTGATTTGATTTACCCAGAGAAAATTACTAAAAAAAAATCGATTTCCTTTTCTATTTTTCTATTCCTTCTTCCTCTGCGTTGCTTCTTTCATTTCTCACCACCATCCCTGTCTCCTTTTTCTAGTAGTTCGTCCCCAACCGGCTTATGAAGGCCAAGCTCGCCCTAGGTCAGTGAGGCTCAAGCTCCCCAAATTGGTGAGCATGAGGCTTGCCAGAGGTCAGTAGTCATGGTGAGCTTGAGGCCTTGTGAGTCAATTGTCCACTTGAGCTTAAATGAAGTCGACAGCGGAGGAAGCGAAGGGTTTCATGTAGACTACGATAAGCTTGAATGAAGAATCAAGCCTTGGGTGAGCGGGTCGGCGAGGCTCAAGCCTCACCTAAGGTTGCTAGAGTTTAGTGAGACTTTGGCAACCTCGGGTGAGGCTAGCGATCACCAAGGAAGAAGCAAAAATAAAAATAAAAAATAAAGAAAGAAAGAATAAAAATTAAAACAATTAATTCATATTTTTAGATAAAAATAATTTAAAATTCGAATATTAAAAATAAAAATAGTCATAAATTGATTTTTTTAAATATAAAAATAATCATTTAAAAATAATTTTATAATAATGAATGTTTCATTAATCAAGTACCCAAGCTTGAGCACTGAGGACCTATACACGTCTATGGACCTAAGCCTGATTGTTGGATATCAGAGCTCAAGTGTCGGTGACCTAAGTACAATGTTTATGGACTTAGGCATTGGGCATGGGACTAGGGGTTCGGGCTTGGCCTCAATATATCTAGGCATGGTTGCTGGGCTCCTTGGCCTAACCTCAATGGACCCAGGAGACATAGTCTTGAACTCTGGGATCCAGAAACTAACATTTGCCCAAGCCTACAATTTTGGATCCAAGTGTCAACTCCTAGACACATCTTGAGAAACGTTTTCTAATTCTTTCAAAGAAGAAATCATTTTCCCGAATTTAAATTTTATAGGAAAATCTTTTCCATCGAATAAAATCTAGACAAGGAACAAAGGTGTATGGAGCCATTTCTGTGTGGAGGTAAAGCCACCTTTTTTTTATATATCTTCTACGATTTTCCGAATTTGAAAAAATATGTACAAGTAATTACGTCAATTTGTTGATCAATCCAGCTAGTTGCATGACTACATTTTGCTTTGGATATGTGGGTTGTTGAGAAACTTCTTTGTGATATTTTGAAGATGATAAAATAATCAAAAGCTACCTATGCGTGCATTGCTTTGAGTGGAACCAGTTTATAGATACATATGTCAATATGCAGATGGAGTTAGGGACAGAAAAGTCAGAAGCCTGGTGGAGCGCTGTATCTACGGAAGGTGGATGAAGTATTGACTATCTAAGGCCATTTAGACCTATGTTGATAGGTAAACAAGCCATAGGATGATGGGTGATTGAGGCTTGGATGAACTTGTAGAAGGTGAGTAGCTTTTGTAGAATCAAAATACGTTAATACGGTTGGAGCGACCAATAGGTAGAAGGTGAATAATCAACTCAATATAAGTGTGAAAAGATTGGATAAACCATACATAGAAGTAGCTCTTGTTACAAAAGGAGTAGAGGACGCAATGCATGCTTCTACATTCCTGTTTTTCAAATTGGTGAACAACTACTTTCACATTATAAAATCCATATAAAATAAGCTAGAAGAGCAACGGAGTAGTTTTTCAATTTTTGTAAGAGTAGATTAGAGAGTCAACCGGACCATAAATGTAGAAGGCATTATTTCTGGAGAGCTTTTGCTTTATCACATATTGCACACTAATCTTGTAGAAAGCATGTCTTTTTCCCAAAGAAGTTGGTGCAACAGCTCATTTAACCCTGAAAAAGGGCTTCAACCAATAATTTGAAGATTGAAAGCCTATTTAGACATATTAAGGTGTGTTTGGTTCAGTTTTCCCAATGGGCTTTTAGCCTTCAAAGCCTCTTGGGGAAATGATATGGTGTTTGGCAAGCTTGTCAAAGAGGCTTTTGAGCAAATGTTGACCTTGGGAAAGCTGAAAATCTAAAGCCGGAATTAGTTTTGGGCTTTCAGTATTTGACCAAATGATGAAACTAGTCTTTTTTTCAAAGCTATTCTCATCAATTCTTTAGTCTTTTGGTTTTACCTCTCATTGTTCCAAAACTACCCTTACTTTCACTAGAGTTGGCAAATAGTTTAATATTTTTAATAAGAAAGAAAAATTAAATCCAAAAGCCCTTTACCAAAAAAAAAAAAAAAAAAAGATTTGCTAAACACTCACCCCAAAATAGCTTTGCTTTTTTTTACCAAATGCAATTTATATTTTCCCCAAAGTCCTTTGGGCCAAAGACATTTGCTTTTCCCAATGCCCATTTTCAAGGTTAAACCAAGCACAACTTAAAGGTGGCAGAGGACTTTGGCAACAATTCAGAACTTCTATTCTCTCTTTCAATTATAGTCTCTATCTATCACTTGTGCAAAATTGTTTATTTTCTAATTGTAGTTCCTAAGAGGGCTGAATTCTTACAATTTGGAAATAGAGGGGATTATAGTGTTATAAAAGGGGCTCGTGTTTAAATTGTTATCTACTAAGTTTGGTGTAAAAGTAGCACCATTTGAAAGTGCTAGTATGAATACCCAGAGGGGGGTGAATAGGCGTGAAAACAGATTTTGCAAAATACAGTAGAAATACTGTATTTTTAAACTGAGTCTAATAAACAACAGACTTTGAAAAAGAATTCATACTTTAACAACTATTTCGAAACACAGAAAAGTATCATGGCAAATAAAATAAAGGAGTTCAAGGAAGATAAAATGAACACAAGATTTATAGTGGTTCGACTTAAAGATTGGTTTAACGATTCTACTCACTCTCACGCCGATAGCCTTCTAGTTGGTTTTCACTATGAATCGAAAAAGAGTGTTACAACCTTATAGCATTGAATTCTCAGTGAAGAATTTCTATTGCTCTCACAAATTCACTCTTTAGAGTTTCTCTATTTTTCGAATACAAGTTTGAGCACTGTATGAGGAAGAGTAAGTAATTTGGGAAGTTTCAGACTTTGAAATTCTTATTTCATGCACTCCTCAAATGGCTTGAAAAACCTCCTTAAATACCCCTCCATGCATTTTCGACCGTTGGCACTTTCCAGAGAAATTCTTCTAATCAACCCATTGGACATAATCAATTAAGGAGATCTCGAGCCATTTGAAGATTGAGATGAAAGTCTGATAATTTTGGTCGCCCATACAATTAGAATCTTGGTTTCTATAAGTAAATTTTTTCCAAATAAACTTGCCTTCCAAAAATGATTTTTCCGTTCCGTGATTGATTCCAATAAATATAACCAAAAAGGTAATTGATATTTCCAACTAGAAAGCCATATATATCATGTTCGTACTGGAGCCTTGAAGGAAGAAAAATAATCCCGAGTCTAATTAAATCTTCGTTCTTCACTCGTGTTTAATTTAGGTTTTTGTCAGAGTGGGGGCAGACTTCTAGTATAGGAAAGACTTTGAGAGAATTCCATAAAAGTCTATTTTACTTCAGTATGAAAAGTTTTGTTGGCTTCAAAATCTAATAAGAGTTTTCTCCAACAATCTTTCCCTTTTTTATGGTAACAAAACTTTCATGCAAATTTAAAAACTTATATCCTGCAAAACAACACTTTAGCAGCACATGATAACTTAAAATAAGAACAGATTATTATAGAGCTGAATAGCATTGATTTTGTAACAAAAAAAAAATTAGTCTTAACAGTTCTGTAATAACATAACAATGTAGAGTTCAACAAAAGTTATCCACAACCACAAAAGTTAAGTGCAAGTTCAAACAAACATAAAAAAAGAAAGAGAAAGTCATAATAAAAAAATGAATAAAAATGATATAAAATGATGGAGTCATTTAGGGTTGTCTGTGAATGCGAACAAGTTGGAAATCCTCTAGCAACTACACCGCCACCTCAAGCTTCTCTTGGCACCGATGATAGACATTCGTACTTTGACTACGCCTCCGTGAAGCCTATTGATTCAATGTCTAAACTTGAGTATCAAAAGATCGTACCTTGCCAATTAGAAAATCTGAGGTAGATCTTAAGGTAGTATGTAACTTCTGGATTTCAACCTCCACGGCATATTGCTGTGCCTTTATCTCCAAAAGGAGTTCCACTATCCTTGGATAGTTTGTGTCAGGATCAGTTTGGGCACTAGCTTCAACAAAGTGAACCTATGGAGTATCCGGAAGTGAAGGAACATCAACTTGAACGCTTGCAATTTGTTGCTTGTCCTGATTCAGAGTTTCTTCTTCAACCTCAACTTCAGGGAAATGAGAATCAAAGACATCTTCAGCATCTGCAAGAGATCGACTAATGCCATCATTAGCAGTGGGTGCATGAGTTTTTTCATGGTCTCCCCCTATTTTGGTACCTTCAAGTTGAGATGAGACTTCTTCTTCTTGTACCTTTCCCTTTCCAGTGCTAGATCTCTTTTCTTGTTTAATGTCTTCTCCTTCCAATGCAGCATTTTCCCTGTCCTCTTCAGTGTCATCCAATATTGGTATTGCATCAGTATCTCCTTCAGAATCTTCATCTTCATTCTCATTCTCTGCTAATTTTTCAGCATCACCTTCATCTTCATCTTTTTGTTCAACTTCTTCCTTTACTTGTTCACCTTCTTTTTCTTTTGTTTCTTCAGAATCAGGATAACCTTGAAGATTTCGCAAGGTGAGCGTAGAAATTGCCAGATCATCCTCCTTTTCTTCGCCCATCAGGAGGATAGACTTCTTTTTCTTTGAAGTCTTTTGGATAGTATCTTTTCCTTTTAGCTTCCTTGCAGCAGTAGATCCTTCCTTCATTCTGGTAGATGATTCCTTCTTCAAAATATCCAAGGCCTTAGACAGATCTTTCAGCCTCATTTTGGAAATCATCTTCATTCCTATCTCCATAGGAGTGAGAGTTCTTGATCAAAGTTAAGAGGGCAACTGGATTTGAAAGTGTCTGAACAATCTTTTAATCAAGGCAGAGTAGGGTAGTTGTTCTTTGTCTTTCATCACAGTTCTGTAGATATGCAAAAAGATAGTATGTGAGAGAGAAAAAGGAATGCCATTGCAAATTGCCCACATGATCTTCGCTTCAAATCTCGACACATCAGTCTTGGAGACAGCCTTGGGTCTGATACAATTGATCACAATTTTATGCAGTAGAATGTGTGAAGCTAGCATGCGAGAGTAAGTGATACTCCCACTTGGTAATATGTCCTTCACCAGAAATCGAGTAGACTGATGGAGACATTTATAGGTAGAAAACCACTACGTTCTACTCCTAGAATATCAGCAAGAATTTTTACCTCCACAATAAACACTTTATCACAAATAGTGAACTGAATGTGAGTTTGATCCAGGAAAAACATATTGGAGTAAAAATACGTTGTCAATTCAGGATAAGCTTCTATTGTCTCAGCACAAAATTTTTCAAGTTGAAGATTGGCTAACCTTTCCCTCAATATGGAGTCTAGAAAGTCAAAGTTGACTATGCGCAGGTTTATCACTCCTCTATTCAAAATTTGAGCATAAACCCTTTTATGCTCTTTTGAACGAAAAAGCTTTGTTCTTTCTCTAGGAATTTCAGCAGCCACTCCCATCTAGGGTTGAAAATTTGTAAAAATTCTCTCATCATCATCTTTGTTTTCAGGTTGACTTTTTGAACCAAAACGTGGATCAAAAGGAGAATTTTCAAATGCCTTTTCTGCCATTCCTTTTGGCGCCACTCCTAGTCTTTCCATGGTTCTCAAAAATAAGGTTTCGTTTCCATACCCATTATCTTTCAGAAAGTCAGTGATAAATGTCATTGGACTTCCACCCTATTTCAAAAAAGTGTAATTCTTGAAGAGTACTTTAGGTCTCATTACTTTGATAGGAATCGCTTCTTTTTCGTCGACATATTCGAGTGAAAGAAAGAAACTTGCACAGAGATTTTGAGAGTAAAAAAAAAAAATCGAGAGAGAGAGAGAGAGAGAGAGAGAGAGAGAGAGAGATTTGGTATTAGGGTTTGAAGGTGATGTGCTTGAAAGAAATATTCTGAGGTATCTAAAGAAATCGAAAAGAGGTAAACGAATCATAAAAAAAAAAAACATTTTCAGAATAAATTCAAAAAGGTAACTGCCAAATATTTGAAATCCGATTTTTAGCAATAAAATAGTAATTTTTAAAAATAAAATAGGCAAGCAATGATTCAAATATAATCATACCTTATTAGAATTTACATATTAGAAATAAAATACCTGAATTGGGTAGCTTCCTCAAGTTGAAGTCCTCAATCTAATCGCCTTCAAACTTTAATCGAGAGGAGAGATGATATTCAGCTTGCTGCGAATTGACTCAAATAAGTTTTTCTCCAAGAAGATATCTACCAGTTGATTCTTTGACTCAATAAATTGAACATTAATCTCCCCATTCTGAACATGATCTTTTATGAAGTGACGATGAATCTCGATGTGTTTTGCTCTTGAATGAAGAATTGGGTTTTGGTAAGGTTGATAGCACTTGTGTTATCGCATTCGATTTCTATACAGGATTCTTCTATTTCAAAGTCTCTTAGTTATTATTTTATCCATAGAATTTGAGAACAACTCCTCCCAAGAACAACATATTCTGCTTTTGTTGTAGATAAAGCCACTGTACTATGTTTCCTTGAGAACCAAGATATCAGCATTTGTCCCAATAGTTGACAAGTGCCAGATGTGCTCTTTCTATCGACTTTACAATCGGCTAGATCAGCGTTAGAATAACCAAGTAGAGTAAAGTCTCATGATTTTGGATACCATAGACCCAACCTTAGAAAAGTTGCAACATATTTGATAATGGGTTTAACAGCACTTAGATGTGATTCTTTTGGATCAGATTGAAATCTAGCATAGATGCACACACTGAATAAAATATCAGGTCTAGATGTAGTGAGATAAAGTAAAGAACCAATCATGCTTCTGTATAGCTTTTGGTCTACTTTCTTTCCTCCTTCATCCTTGTCGAGCTTTGATGAGCTTGATATGGGAGTTTATGTTCTTTTGCAATTTTCTAATCTAAACTTTTTTATAAGATCTTTGGCATACTTCTCTTGGTGAATGAATATTCCTTTCTTTGATTGTCTAACTTGCAGTCCCAAAAAGAAAGTCAATTCACCCATCATACTCATTTCAAATTCTTCCTGCATAGATCTTTAGAACTTATTGTTGAGATTTTCGTTAGGAGAACCAAAGATTATATCATCTACATAAATCTATATGAGTAGAAAGTCTTTTTCTTCTCTTTTTATAAATAAACTTGTATCAACTTTTTCTTTTTTAAAGCTATTGTCTATTAAAAATTTACTCAATCTTTCATACCAAGCTCGAAGTGCCTGCTTCAGACTGTACAAAGCATTCTTTAGTTTGTAGACAAAGTCTGGTTTTCTTGGATCTTCAAATCCTGGTGGTTGTTCCACATAGACTTTTTCTTAAATGAATCCATTAAGGAAAGCACTTTTGACATCCATCTGGAATAACTTGAAATTTTGATAACAAGCAAAATCAAGTAATAATCTAATTGCTTCTAACCTTGCTACTGGTGCATAGGTCTCGTCATAGTTTATCCTTTCTTCTTGTATGTATCCTTTTGCCACAAGCTTTGCTCTTTTTTATTTATTTATTTATTTATTACTTTACATTTCTCATCCATTTTGTTTATGAAATCCCATTTTGTTCCAATCACAAATTTGCCTTTGAGTTTTGGAATTAGTTCCCACACATCATTGATGTTAAATTGTCTGAGTTCTTTCTGCATAACTTCTATCCAACTTTCATCAAACAATGCTTCTTCTACTCCTTTTGGTTATATTTCAAAAACAAGTGCTAATGTACTGGAGTCTTCTTTTCCTTTGGATTTGGTGTGGATTCCTTCATCAATTTTGCCAATGATAAGTTTTTTGGGATGACTTGACTTGTGCTTCCAGTTGCTATTTAATTTGAGAATCTGTTGATCCCCTGCTTCTTTTGATTCTTCAAGTTTTGCTTATTGCTACACTTCAGAATATTGAGATTCTCCGGGGAAAGTAGACTTTGCTGAGTTTGGAACTAGTTCAGACTCTTCAAGTCAAATTTGATCTGGTTGATTCGGCACATAATTCTTAATCTGACGTTCATAGATTCTTCTACAGATTGAGTCTTCTTATTAAAAACCATGTAAGCTTTGTTTGATATAGAATAGCCAAGAAAAATTCCTTCATTTGATTTTTCCTCGAACTTTCCAGATCGATCATTCGCACTCTTCAAAATGAAGTACTTACAGCCAAAAACATGAAAGTAGAAAATATTTGGCTTCTTTCCTTTATATACTTCACAGGGAGTCTTTTTTAGGATTGACCTTAAAAATACTTTGTTGATAATATAATAGGCAGTATAAACTGCATATGCTAAAAAATGAGACGAAATTTTGTTTTCTATCAATAGAGTTCTGGCCAACTCTTGTAAAGATCTGTTTTTCTTTTCCACAACCCTATTTTGTTCTGGAGTGTATGGAGAAAAGAAAATATGTTGAAAACCAGATTCATCACAGAAGTTTGCAAACTTTGGGGCATTCATTCTCAAAATGCTCTGAGCTATTACACTTAGAACATCTGAGAGCACTTCGGCCAATAGGTTTTACAAACACTTTTTGAAAATGATTTCTGTAAAATGCCTTTGCAGGTTTTTGTTTAAGTCTCTCTTTTACTTTAGGAAAATCAATTAACGGAATGGGCTCATTATTCATACCCAAACTAGATTTATTAAAATAGGATATTTGAGCTGTAAGAATATTTTCCAATTTTTCTGATGCTATGGAAAATCTTTTTGAAATATTTGAAATCTCCCTTTTTAAAACAACGTTTTCTTTTGAAAGAGAATCATAATTTTCTTTCAAATCATCGAAGTTTCTTTTCAGACTTTCAAACTTTACTTTCCAAGACACTTCCTGTTGCTTGAGTTTAGAATTCTCATTTTTCAGTTCGGAAATCCTTTTAAGAGAGGATTTAAGATTGAGGCAAAGTTCATCTATATACATAACGACTTTAATAGGAATTTCTAAGTGACTAACCTCAATTTCTTTATCAGAATCTGAATCAATGTCTGTCTCTGAATCTGAGTTTGACTTTGAGTGAGCCATCATAAATATATTTGCAAATTCCTCTTCGCTTTCTTCACATTCAGTATCACTCCAGGTTTCTACTTTAAGAATTTTCTTGTACTTCTCAAATTTTCCTTTTTTCTTTTCCAACAAAGGACAGTTTGGTCTGATATGCCTATTTTTCTTACACTCGAAGCATATAACATCCTTGTTAGTTTCAATGTCCTCCTTTGATCTCTTCTATGAATTCTACGTGCTTTGCTTTTTCCAATTCAATCTTCTTCCCTTTCTATTCAGTTTTCTGAATTTTTTTATCATAAGGGTCAGCTCCTCATCATCCATATCATCATCTGAATTTGTAACATTAGAATCGACGTTAGACTTTAATGCAATTGATTTTTTACCTTTTAGATCTTTCTCATCATTGATCTACTCCACTTTGTATGATTGAAGCGTGCTTATCAGTTTGTCAACTGATAGAGGCATGATCCTCTGAGTTTCTTTGATTGAAGTCTTCACATGATTCCAGTCATTTGAAAGTCCACGCAGTAGTTTGTTGACTTTCATTGGTCTAAAAATCGGTTGACCTTGATAAGCCAGTCCAGTCACAATTTATGTAAAGCGATTGAACATATCAGAAATAGATTCTGCAGACTTCATTCTAAATGATTCATATTGTCCAAGCAAAATGTTTATTTTTGTTTCATTCACACGATCAGTCCCTCATAAGTAACATGCACTCTATCCCAAATTTCTTTTGCTGTTTCACAAGAAGAAATTCGGTTATATTCAGTGGGAGACAAAGTACAGTATAAAGAATAAATTGCTTTTGCACCAGGAACTTGTCTCTTGATAATTTCAGCTTGTGTGGATTCGTCAGCATCTTTCTCAATCACTTCTTTCCCTTTGTCTGAAGCTGATGTTGCCTTTGGATTGATTCCTTTTTCAACATCCCACTCTAGAGGATATTTGGATCCAAGAAATGCATTCATCTTATTCTTCCATACATTATACTCATTTCCATTGAAATAAGGAGGTCTAGTGTTACTCTGTTCTTCAATCAATCCTTGAGCCAAAATACTAGCCATAGAAGATATTTAATTTAGAAGTAAAAACACTTCAACAAAATAAGCACACAGGCTTTGATACTAATTGAAAGTGCTAGTATAAATATCTAGATGGGGGTGAATAGGTGTGAAAACAAATTTTGCAAAATGCAGTAAAAATACTTTACTTTTAAACTGAGTCTGATGAACAACAGAATTTGAAGAAGAATTCATACTTTAACAACTATTTCAAAACACAGAAAAGTATCACAGCAAATAAAGTAAATGAGTTTAAGGAAGAGAAAATGAACACAAGATTTATAGTAGTTCGGCTTAGATTAAGCCTACGTCCACTCTCCTACGCTGATAGCCTTCTAGCTGGTTTTCACTATGAATCGAAAAAGAGTGTTACAGCCTTATAGCATTGAATTCTCAGTGAAGAATTTCTACTACTCTCACAAATTCACTCTTTAGAGTTTCTCTCTTTTCCGAATACAAGTTTAAGCACTGTATGAGGAAGAATAAGTAATTTGGGAAGTTTCAGACTTTGGAATTCTTCTTTCATGCACACCTCGAATGACTTAAAAAACCTCCTTAAATACTCCATGCCTTTTTGACCGTTTGCACATTCCAGAGGAATTCTTCCAATCAACCCATTGAACAGAATCAATCAATGAGATCTTGAGCCGTTTGAAGATTGAGATAAAAGTCTAATGATCATGGTCGTCCATATAATCAGAATCTTGATTTTCATAAATAGATTCTTTCCAAATAAACTTGCCTTCCAAAAATGATTTTTTCGTTCCGTGATTGATTCCAATAAAGATAACCTAAAATGTAAGTGATATTTCAAACCAGAAAACTACACACACACACACACACACACACACACACACACACACACACACACACATATTGTTCGTACTAAAGCCTTGAAGGAAGAAAAATAATCATGAGTCCAATTAAATCTTTGTTCTTCACTTGCATTCAGTCTGGGTCTTCGTTAAAATGGGGCAGACTTTTGGTTTAGGAAAGACCGAGAGAATTCCACATAAGTCTATTTTACTTCAGAATGAAAAGTTTTGTCAGCTTCAAAATAAGAAGTTTTCTCCAACACCATCTACGTACTGTGAAATCTCTAAGAGTAATTCTAGCTTTGTTAGTGGCTGTGATTTTTGAGAAAATAGACATAGGCCTAGTGGAAGGCCGAACCACTATAAATTTATCTTGCAATATCATCTATCCCTTAATTCTTTTATCATCCATTTGACAAAAGCAACTACATATGCACACTTATAATCCTTCCACAAAAGCATCTTCTCTCAACTTTCATGTTAAAATTTATTTAAATTAAAATAATCAATTTACCTCCCTCTTAGTTTTTTTGTTAGTCATTTCCATTGGTATTAGACTCGACTACCAATTATTGAAGTGTTAAAAAAGATCTTAAAAGCTTGTCAAAGAGATGAAAGGAAAGGAAGTAGATCCTAAACTATTTAAAATCATGATAGACCCTCTCTTATATAATATTGCTTTTAGGCTAGATGTTTTATTTAGTGTTTGTATGTGTGTACATTTTCAATCGAATCCAAAAGAGTCACATTATGCGGCGGTGTTGACACCTTAATTTTGGCGACCTGATTAATTGTTTATTGCATGGAAAATTAGGGATTAATTTTTAAGCCACAAAAAAAAATATTAATTGCATAGCATATAATTTTATGTGTATTTATTTTTCTTATTATTGCATTTTAATTGGATCGGTGACAAATGAATTCAAGTGAATGGTTTTGAGCTTAATTGATTAATTGGACTGAGCCCATGATAATATTATATTAGAATTTGGTCAAGCCCATTACTTTCTTCATGGTTTGAATTATTCACAATAAAGCTTTATATTTTGGGTCATATAGAAAGCAATCATCAGGATATTCCAAAATATTCATGTGTGAGAGATGGGCGGATTACTTTGTTATTCTTAAGATCTCTCATATATTGGATATCTACAAAAAGGCAGAAAAAGAAAAGGCTCTTGGGTCAAGTAAAGGAGAAGTATGGGCAGAAAATATTCGGCTCAGCAGAATAAAATATTTGCATGGAATCAGTCAACCAGGAAAGAAATAATTGATTGAGGACAATAATATATGAGGAGGTTGGTTCCTAAATAGTATAAATAAGACCATCACATAGCTAAAAAGGATGGCCACAACATAGAGAGAAAACACACGTGAAAGAGAGAGGAGTGTTTGGCCAAGCATCACGTGGCTGAGCCTCTTGCGGCGGCGATCTTGATCCACTGGTTGTTGTGAACCGCGATCTTGCTCAGCGATCCAATGGTTCTTACTCAGGGAATCTTTGGACTTGGTTTGAAGTTTTATTGAATCATTGTAGTTCTAGTATGAATTTGAGGTTTAAATCAATTCATAGGGTCTTAACAAGAGAATTCTTATCAATAATAAATAAAAGAAGAGTAAAGCTGCATTACACCCAAAAAAATAAATAAAAATAACAAATCAAAGAAAAAGAAACATTGAAATTCGTTGTCTCTTTCTAGTTTTTTCAAATCATGATCATTTTCATAGGTACTCTCTTCCTTGCCAAATAAACTTCTAATATTCTCTAAAGCATCTTTGATTGCTCTATTTAGAGCAATGTCCTTCTTGGACTTGTACATGGCTTTTCCCAGAAGCTGACTGTTCACAAACACAATGAAACTCGAGCTTTCATTCCACAGATCCCCAAATCTCAACTTCAAACACTCCTAGCACAATTCATGTAGCTCAAGAACCGGATGTTGTTTTAGGGCCGACAGACTAATTATTGGCTCCAATAAATGTCATTTCATTTCTCCTCGCTAAATGACGATCATCTTCATAGGTATTCTCTTCCTTGCCAAATAAACTTCTAGTGTTCTCTAAAGTATCTTTGGCTGCTCTATTTAGCGCAATGTCCTTCTTGGGCTTGTACGTGGCTTTTCCCACAAGATAATCGTTCACAAACACAATGAAACTCGAGCTTTCATTCCACAGATCCCCAAATCTCAACTTCAAACTCTCCTTCTAGCACAGTTCATGTAGCTTAGTAACCGGATGTTGTTTGAGGGCCAAAGGGCTAATTATTAATTCCAATAAATGTCATTTCATTTCTCCTCGCTAAATCACGATCATCTTCATAGGTACTTTCTTCCTTGCCAAATAAACTTCTAATGTTCTCTAAAGCATCTTTGGCTGCTCTATTTAGCGCAATGTTCTTCTTAGGCTTGTACGTGGCTTTTCCCATAAGCTGATCGTTCACAAACACAATGAAACTCGAGCTTTCATTCCACAAATCCCCAAATCTCAACTTCAAACTCTCCTTCTAGCACAGTTCATGTAGCTCAGTAATCGGATGTTGTTTGAGGGCTGAAGGACTAATTATTGGCTCCAATAAATGTCATTCATTTCTCCTCGCTAAATCACGATCATCTTCATAGGTACTTTCTTCCTTGCCAAATAAACTTCTAATGTTCTCTAAAGCATCTTTGGCTGCTCTATTTAGCGCAATGTTTTTCTTAGGCTTGTACGTGGCTTTTCCCATAAGCTGATCGTTCACAAACACAATGAAACTCGAGCTTTCATTCCACAAATCCCCAAATCTCAACTTCAAACTCCTTCTAGCACAATTCATGTAGCTCAGTAATCGGATGTTGTTTGAGGGCCGAAGGACTAATTATTGGCTCCAATAACCTTTGAAATACCTATCAAACCACATATGGAGACAACATCAAATTGGTTCAACATTTTCATGGGCTTTACAAGTAGCAAGTCTTAAAAAAAGCACACACACACAAATTGGATTAACAAAAAGAAAGAAAATGAATATCTAAACTTTTTTTTTTAATATTGGACGAGCAAAGATTGAATGGGCCTACTCGAGCTCGATTTGGGACTAATTCTGCCCAACTTTATTTGGTCCTACTAGGCCCAAGCTCAAACGTCCAGGCCCATCCATTGGAAAACACGAGCATCCTAACCCCACCCACATGGCCTAATGTAGATAGTTCTAACTCATTTATATAAATTTAAAAGATAGTAGATCAATAATAAGTACAAAAAGCAAAATAATCATGTATAAGTCTAAAATTGAATAAGAAAAATAAGAACGGCACACTCTATTTTAGAAAAAGCTCTAGAATAGCACAAGCCTAGGCCCACCCATTTGCGCAAAAAGTTCAAGCCTAACCGAGACATCGTAAGCAACATAAATTGAGCGAAATTTTTTTCAACCAAACTTAGGAACATAGTGCACACAAAAATGGTCCAAGAGATCATAATTTTTATTTATACCTTCCACATGGTGTCAATTGAAAAATTGCAATCAATGAAAACAGCACTGTTGCGACCTAGCTCTTGGGGAAGGGAATATGTTTAAGGGTATTGCCTAAAAACAAGTTCACAGCCCATGATTAGGCACGGGTTCTCCCAAACCTATACCTTGCGCAAAGTTGGAGTGTTCATAAGAATTTTGTAATAAGGAGTCGCCATTAACTTATTGGGGTTGGTTAGAAACCAAGTGAAGCATGGGAGTATACCTCACTTTCTACGTAACCAGAGAATCTAAGCTCGGGAATTTGATTACACTAATTAACCAATTAGTGCCATTTCGGTACTTAATCTTGTTTATTTAAATATATATTATATATATTTTTGTCAGACAACTTAGATTGATTTTAGGCATATCCGCTAATACGTGAGGTGATCATGCAAGTGTACAATCATCAACATAATAATCAACAATCAAAGAAAGCATTAAATGCACATCATGGGATAGCAAAAATTTAACATTAAAGAAGATGTAAATACTAATCTTAAGTGGACTAAAGGGGTCAAAGCATGCCAACAAGAGTAATTGCTTTGAAGACAATTGAAATCCTAAGGTAGAGCCCTAAGGGCTTACTCAATTTTTATCACGCTTTAGAGTTAAGAAACTTCCATTTTTTAAGAAAACAGCTTGGAAATTTTGTTTTTAAAATTTTTCAAATGACATTCTGATTTTCCTGACATTTTTTTATTTTTTTCGAATTTTTGAATTTTTGAATTTTTTGAATAACTTTTAATTTTTGATTTTTTGTTATGATTTTTTTTTATATAGTTTGTATTTAATATTATATTCGGTAAAAAGGGTCCTAACCGGGTAAACCCAATCTAGCCTGTCGACCTGATCCAAACCCGGATCCAGCCCAATTGAAAAAAAAAACTTTTTTTTAATGATTTTCGTAATTTTTTTAATTAATTTGTTTTATTCTCCACCCTTTTGTCTTCTTCCATGTTTTGTCTTTTCCATAAACCAACTTTTGCTTTCTTTTTCCCTATTTCTTTTTTTTTCCTCTTACTTTTTCCATGTTTTTTATTCTCCACCCTTTTGCCTTTTCTTTTAATCTTTTCTTTCCTTCTTCTGGTCTTCTTCTTCTTCATGAGTCCTCCGCACGCTTGAAGCTTCCCTTAAACTCAGAAGTTCCCATGAATTCAATCCCAACCTCACAACGTCGAAACCACGATTTTGACGTATATATTTTTTATCCCAAGCCGAGAATAGCGTGCACCACTATCCAACAATCTCGAATATATATAAAATGTAAAACGCAAGATGGATGTGAGGTGCAACATGCGGCCACAAGTTCGGACCTCGGCAAAACGAACGTGAAAATGGACGAAATGAAGACGAATGTTACTCTTCCAAAATGAAACAGATAGTCCCAAAGTCCATCCAGCCCACAATCAAGATGGCTTACGGATTAATGTTACTTTTCATTACTCTTTGTTTGTTTCTTTTATTTTATTTAATGTTTCTATTCTTTATTTAATTTTTCCTTTCCTGGGTGTTGTTTCCTTCCTCATCAAAACTCCTCTTTCTACGTTCTCTTCTCTTCTTTGCTGAGAACAACACCATTGCTAGGATCTCTCTAGGAGAAACGCCACCACTAAAACTTGCCAACCACTACCCACGATCAACGAGATAAGGCTTCATGAGAGACGATCTGTGTAAATAGTGATCAAAACAATGATACACGAGCTTTGGATACAGCAAAGGCAATGACTGTTTTACCAGAAGCGTTTCGAGGGCATTTTATCAAACACCTAGGGTGCGTCGGCTCAAGACAGCCACGGACAAGAATAAGACTCGAAACTAGATCAAAGCTTAACTAGAATGGCAGGGAATGCTCAACATCAACAAAGGACAGCATAAGCGAACTTGAAACGCACGCTCCGACTCAGTAATCCATGCAAAAAATGTGAGAGAACATGACAAGATCAGGGGACCAAAAAAAGGTTGGCGGGGGTTTCCTAGATCCTTAGCAAATCTACACGGATTGAACCAAAAACCGGAAAACTCACCGGAAAAACTTGAAATAGAGGCAAGGGAAGCCGCGGCTTGTTGGTTCCGGCTAGAAGGCGCAATCTCGCGTCGGGGGTGGCCAAGTGACGCTCGGCTAAGGTGGATTCCAGATCTCCCTCTTCCCGGTCACTCTCCGTTTCTCCCCCTCGGCCTCCCTCAAGCTCTCTCCCTCTCTGTCTCTAGCGCTCTCTCTCTCTCTCCGCAAACCCCCATAAAAACCAACCCCTTTCACACTTTTAAGCAACCGGCCCGTGCCAGTTGTTGCTGCCGGCCTGCCGCCCGACCGAACGTCTCACGCGACGCTCGCCCTGTCCTCTCTCTGACCTGTACCCTCCTGTTTTGCAGAGCGTGACCAGCATGAGGAGGAAGAGGACCAGCATGCGGGCTGGGCTTAGTGAAAAGGAAAGAGAGGCTGCGCTTGGGCCCAGGCGGCAAAAAGATACAGAGGAGAGGAGAATTGGAAAGGACTGGGCCTAGCCCGGTTCGCTTTTTTCTTCTTCGATTTTTTTAAAATTGTAATTAATTTTTTTAAAATTAGATTTAATAAGTAGTGGTAGTTATGTAGATGCTCCTAATGTCTACGTGTAATGGCTTTTAAAGAAAACATACATGATGCATTTTAATGAAAGATATTTATTTTACACTTTGCTTCCTCTTTTTTTTTTTTTAGCAACTAATTCCTAATATTATATGCGATTAAGTCCTAAATAAAATGGTAAAATTTAGGTGTCAACATTGGATACAAGCCGAGGGTCGCTTGACAGTTGTCGTTTAGGTGTCGCACATAAGCTTCACTTTCTTGTAGGTTTTTCTAAAGATTGTACTCGCGGCACCGGTCATTATCCAGCACTTCCTGATCCAACATCAAGCATCGAGCAATCTCACGGACATATAATACAATGACAATCCAAAAAGAGCAAAAAAAAGAAAAAAAAGAAAAGGAAAATCGTGGGCGTGGCAGCCATAAAAAGTAGACAATCAGGCAAATCTCCCACACATACTCACGGTAATAAATTGAAGCATTGTTGGGAGAAGGCCTGTCTTGGAATTTGAAGTCTTCTTTCCACCGCTTGAAGTGTGGAATTTCAGTGAGTGGGCTTCTCTGGGTCAAAGAGAATCGTGAATTCAGGGAAGAGTAGAAGCCACCTGCGGCTTCACACCTCGCCAGATTGGAGGAAACACTACGCTAGCTATCAACGCTTTTGCAGTGTTGTCCTCTTACGGCCGTGACGAGCTACCATTGCAGCCATATCTTCTTGCTTCGAAACCCAGACCCCACCCATGACGATCAGCGTAGACATCACCACGAGCAAGCCGTGTTCTATCGTCTGAGAACTCAAGTCCCTTGATAAATATTTTAATATATAAATGCATAAATAACTAAATAATAATAATAATAATAATAATAAGAACCTAGAATTAATCTATACTAAAAACATTAATCATACATTTGTTAATATCATTTATTATTTTAATTTGACAAATGCAACTACATTTCATTGTAATAATCCATAAAATTTGGAGGAAAAAACAAGTAATCCACGTTTCATTATTAAATTTAAAATTTAACAATAAGAAAAAAATCAACATTCCATCATCAAATATAACAAAAATTCATTCATCCACATTATCTACTTCTTCTAAAAAAAAAAAAAAAACTCCGACTTATCAAGTGAAAAGTTTGCAATTTCAAGAACCTAATATCTTCAAATGAGTATTAGAAATTTGTTTTAGCTTTTATTATTATTATTTTTTTATATATTTATATTTAAACCCCAAAAGTTTTGGAAATTTGTAAAAATAACCTTGTGCGTGTCGAAGTCACGTGTCGGAATTTCCGACTCACGTGTCGGAGCGTGTTGAAGGCAGTTGACCACGTGTCGGAGCGTGTCAAAGCGTGTCGAAGCGTGTCGGACACGTGTCGGAGTGTCGGACACGACACGAAGGGTCCTGAGAGTGTCCGTGCAACCTAGGCAATGACCCGCTACCGTGCCACACAACCATTGTTTTTTTTTTTTTGGACGAAAGTACGTTTGATTTCATTTACTTAGGAAAGTTCAAGCGATTACATCAAGAACATTAGCACATAATAAATCTAATAAGGCTGTTCGTTGGGCTTTCGCAATCCAGTCCGCTGGCTTGTTGGCCTCTCTACTGCAATGGGCCAAGGAAAGGCCCTCAAATGCTTGTAATGCTTCCTTGATCCGGTCCACAATCGGCTGCAGCTTCCAACTAAAGTCTTTTGCGATGAGAACTCCCCGCACGAGCTCCTGACAGTCTGAGTGGAGTTGAAGTCTTTCATTTGTGCGGTTAGATAGAAAAATTAGGGTTTCCAGCAGAGAGATGGCTTCCGCTTGTTCCGCCGAATCAGCCTCCATTAGCTTCAAAAATCCATCAAGTAAGCGTCCCCGTGAGTCCCTGAAAAGGCAAGCTATGGCTGCTCTATTTGCTGTGTGTCCCCTGTTTTCTTCCCGTCTCACGGTAGCTCCTCCTGGTCCCGGTGTCCCTGCTTCATGTCTGGTGAAGGAGGCGTCGATGTTGACGCGGAGAACGCCCTCTGGCGGGGGTTGCCACCGAATCAGGTTAGCCTCTCGCTGTTTCTTCTTTGCTGCACTTTTGTTGCAGGTGTCGAAGTTGGTTTGTAATGCAGCTACTTTGTGTAGGGTCTGTTTAGGATGAAGGGGTTTGTTCTCGAAGATGTGCTGGTTTCGATCTTGCCAGATACACCATAAGGTAGTCGCAATCTGGTTAAATTTTGGTGCGCGTTGAGGATCTTCTTTCTGGATATGCAGCCATAATCCGACCCTGTTTATCCTTATGTGCAGCAAGTCGTCTTTCCATATTTGCGCTATCCAGAGGCATAACAACAAGGTGTGTTTGATTGTCTCAGCTTCATGATGACACACAGGGCAAATTGGTGCATGTACTATTTTCTTTTGGTTGAGATTGTCCATTGTAGGTAGTGCATTTTGGCATGCATTCCATAGAAATTGATTGACTTTAGGTAGAGTTCCAGAGTGCCAGATGTGTTTCCATAGTTCTGGCTTTGTCTGGTGGGATGATGTTGCTGATCTTTGAAGTGATTTTGCTGTGCGACCCCTTGTAGTAAAATAGCCACTCTTTACTGAATATAACCCTGATTTACCTTGTGTCCATACAAGTTTATCTTCTGTTGTGGGTAAACCAATAGGAGTAGCAAGGACTTCCTTCACCCTTTGTTCATCAAACAGCATGCGAATCGATGGTTCATTCCATGCACTCTTTCCCTGCTCCATAAGTCCCTCTACTCTCTCAGGTTCATCTCTTGTAGCCGGGCCGCCAATTGGTCCACTTCTCAGCCATCTATCTTCCCACACCAAAATTTTATGACCATTCCCAACAGACCACATAACATCCGGGCATATAGAGTCCCTTCTCGTCATAATGCTTCGCCATCCCCATGAGGGTCTTGAACCATTTCCAGTTTTCTTGAATTCGCATTTTGGGTAATATAAACCCTTCAATAGTATACTCAACAGGGATTTAGGTTGTTGTGCAATACGCCAAGCCTGCTTTCCTAGCATAGCCTCATTGAAAACTATTAAATCTTTGAAGCCAAGACCTCCTTCATCTTTTCTGAGTTTTAAAATCTCCCATTTTTTCCAATGAATCCCAGCAGATTTCTTTCCATTCTTCCACCAAAAATTTGCGATTTTCTTCTCAATTGCTTTGCATATGGATACCGGGATTTTAAAGATAGACATGGCGTATTGTGGAATAGCCTGCACCACTGATTTAATTAAAATCTCTTTCCTTGCTCTAGACAATAGATTTTCCTTCCAACTTTCTAATTTCTTATTCACTCTAGCCAAAATCCAGGCGAAAACGTCTTTCTTAGAGCCTCCCCAATCTGAAGGAATACCTAGGTACTTCCCTATTTTGTCTATCTTAGGGACCCTCAACACTACTGCCATATTCTTTCTTAAACTCATCGGGCAACCCTTGTTGAAAGAAATGCCTGATTTATTTAGATTAACGGCCTGTCCTGATACGAAGCAGTATTGGTGCAATATTTCCGCCAAATTTTGCCATTCCATTATAGAACCATGTAGGAAAAAGATGGAATAATCCGCAAACAGCAAATGAGATTGGATAGGGCAGCCACTATTTAGTTGAATTCCCTGAATTGTGCCATCTTCTATTGCTTTTTTCATCAAATGGGAGATGACATTAGCTACTAGGATAAATAGGTAAGGGGATAGAGGATCACCTCGGCGGATCCCTCGTGTAGGCTTGAAGAAAGGCTGAGGCTCGTCGTTAAAATTGATACTGAATGAGACAGTAGACACGTATTGCATCACCCATTGCACCCACTTCTCGTAGAAACCCATATGAATTAAACATTCTTGAAGAAAATCCCATTCTATTCGGTCGTAGGCCTTTTGCATATCTACCTTTAGCACCACTTGGAATTTACGTTTCCTCTCCCGAGTTCGTAGCTTGTGGAGAACTTCTTGCACAATAAGAATATTGTCTTGAATCTGTCTTCCTCCTACAAAAGCACTATGTTCTTCTGCTATGATGCTTGGTAGCATGGGCTTTAGTCTATTTGTCATCACCTTGGATATTATTTTATAAGTGAAGTTGCATAGGCTAATTGGCCGGAATTGTTCAAGATTTTCAGGGTTGGGGGTTTTGGGAATGAGTGTAATTTGGGTTCTGTTTATATCGGGGTTTAGGTAACCTGTCTCAAAAAAAGTCTGCACCTCACTGAATATGTCTTTTCTTATGTGTGTCCAATGACTGCGAAAAAAAAAGTCCGTTCAGCCCATCTGGCCTAGGAGCCTTGGATGCCCCTAACTGATGCATTGCTGCTGTGATTTCCTCCATAGTGACTGGTTCTACTAATTTTTTATTCATATTCCCATCAACTAATGTTGGAATATGTTGTATGATAGGTTGTAGGTGGCGCTGCCCCACTGATTTATATAAGTCACTGAAATATGATGCGATTGTGTCATTCAAGGCCTGCTCCTCCTTCACCCATTCATCCTCACCATTTTGAGCAAGGTAATTATGTTTTTAGCTCTCCTTTGAATTGTGGTCGCGTGAAAAAACTTTGTGTTTCTATCTCCCCAATTTAACCACGTGATTCTAGAGCGCATACCCCAATACATCTCCTCTTGTCTCCATAGTTGTTCAATTTCCTGAGTGATGCTTTTTGCTGTCTCGCTTTCTTTGTCCATATGGGGATCATTTGTTATCCTTTGTAACTCATTCTTCAGCTCATTGATTCTGAATTTTGCATTGTAGAGGCTTTTCTTACTCCAACTCTCTAGCGTTTTTGCCACTTTCTGTAGCTTCTCCACCATGTTCAAATTTAGGGATTCCAATTCAGCCCATGTTTTGCTAACAAGTTGCCCACATTCCTCACTTTTCGACCAGAATGCCTCATATTTAAAAGCCCTCTTTTTCCTCTTAGTTCTCCAGTTAAATGAGAGTAGAAGCGGACTATGGTCCGACCCAATGGCTGGAAGTGCTGAACAATCAGCATTAGGAAATGCTATCCTCCATTCTATATCACATAGCGCTCTATCCAGTCGTTTCTTAACTAATTGCTCCCATGTTCTGTTGTTTTTCTAGGTGAAGGCGCAGCCCTTGCTCTCTAAGTCCATCAGAGAGCATTGAAGCAGAAAGTCACTGAAAGCTGTAAGCCTGTAAGTTTCAGCCCTCTTCTTACCCATTTTCTCCCAATGGTATAGTATTTCGTTGAAGTCCCCCAAGCAAAGCCAAGGTAAGTGGTGTTTGGTGCTGAGTCTAAATAGAGTCTCCCATAGCAACACTCTTTCATGGAATTCATTGGGAGCATGTACAAAGGTGTTATGCATTTGTCGTTGTGTTTCCTTGAGTAAGCTCTGGACAGTAATATAGTTTTTCGACCAAGAGCGTATTTGTAGCTCTACCTGCTCGTCCCAGAAGAGAGCTAAACCCCCTGCAGTACCTTCCGGATCTACCACGAAACTATTTTGGTATCTCAACCTTCTCCGTATGCGTTGCACTTTTTGTTCTTGATTTTTTGTCACCGCCAGTAGAGTTGGTTGTGATCCCATCTTCCGTCGAGCCGATTCCATTGAGTTCAAAATTGGCAATTTTACTTGTGAAATTAGGTAATTATCTTATCTAAATTTGATTTGGATATTTTATTACCTAATATATGTCTATCTATATCTAATGTGCATATTTAAGTGATAAGCGTATCTCCAATTAGGATTTATCTCCTGATTCAAAATTGCATATAATCTTTGATTCTATCTACAAGGCTTTAGATGGAATTATTGATTTCGTGGGAATCTATAAAATTAATATTTTGATTTTTAAGGCTTAAGATCAATTTATTGATTTTATTTGCAAAATTTCAAATGATTAGATATTGTCTCCATATTTGAATAGATTGGATCATACTTGCGTGGATTGAATGGTTGGAATATTTTGATTGCTTTATTTCTCTTGAATAAAAAAAAGATTGGATTTGCATATCACGTAGATTTGAATTGATTTCCTAAATGGAATTGCATGATAGGATAGTTAGATACCTTTCTAATTATATTAGAATACATATTTAGATGTTATCTAGGTTTGATAATATCTTTGAATTAAATTGCACGTTGAGATAAGTTTCTAAGTTAAGATAGGATTTAGATTAGTCTATTTCCTAACTTAAAATAGATGATATCTCACTTTAGATAGATTTTTATTTTTAGTAATTTTTAGGTACGAATTTTAATAAAAAAATACGAAAAATATCATGTGCACGTCATATAGAGTTAGGCACACAAAATGCATATCATTTAGTAATTGTTGCAAGGTCCATTTAATTAGAAATTGCACGTCATTAAAATTAGGCCATTTAGTTAAATTGCATGACATATAAGCTTAGTTTTCATTTAAACAAGAGAAAATCTTAAAAAAGATTGAGTGATTGTTAATTAGAAATCATATTTAGGCCGTTGATGTGAATTCAGAGCTAACATTATAGATGTTTTCGTTATTATGAGGTAAGTCTCGCAATTCATTTATTGATTTCTTAGATATTAAATTGGTGGTTCGTGTACCCGCATTGTCACCTCACATGTTAGGAAAGTAAATTAAAATCAATTCAGGCTACCTGTAAAACATTTTTTTCAGAATAAAATATAAAAGGTATTGAAAGGGAGTTAAAGTAATCTAGTGTTATCAAGTCCTCAAACTTGGTTCGTAGGAATTACTTTACTTGGTTTCTAATTAACTCACCAAAAATAGAATTAGTGGCGACTCCTAATTGAAAATTATTTGCATGTTAAGAACTTAAACCTAAGTTTCGAATTGGTATAAGCTTGGGAGAGCTCGAGTTAAGTTTAGGCTTAGTAATTCATTAGCTAAATCCTAGGTGGTGCAACCGAGATTAGGTCACGACAGGTTGATATAAGCTTGGGAGAGCTCGAGCTAAGTTTAGGCTTAGTAATCCATTAGCCAAATCCTAGGTGGTGCAATTGAGATTAGGTCACGACACGCGGTTAAGCATATACTCCACTTCAAAATATCCAAAACTTGGTTTAGGGTATCCAAAACATTTAATTCTCTTACATCTGGGGCTCCTCGTCTCCAAGCTCAAGCCCTCCGCCGGTGAAATCTCCGCTTCCCCGAATAGGGGAAGAGGAGAACATCAACGACGCAGCATCGTCCTTGTCAAAGGAAACATTATAAATATCTCTTCTCAAATGCACTGGAATCCAAAGCACCATCTTTCTGAAGGTGAATTTAAAAGTTTTCTTTTTCCCCCTTTCGGGTTCTCTTCATTGGGTGGGTAAATTTCTCCGCTGTTCTGCGAGGCCATGTGCTGGAGTCTTTGCTTGTTTTGGTTCGATTGCACTCCTTTGCCGTGGTCTGTGGGTGAAAGTTCGCATCTTTCACGTCCGTTTCGCTCTAACTTAATTGTTATGAGCGTGTCTGGAAATTTATTTTTCTGTTTACTTGGCTATGTTCTGGTTCCTGCTAAAGGTGTTTTACCTGATGCACGTAAACAACTCCCTTTGATCTGTTTCTTGTGGTGTCTGCTGATATGTTTTGTGCATTGCGTGCATGCAACTAATGATGGTGTCGTGTCGGCATGATTCTCATGGTGGGTTGGTCATCAGTCATTAATCTGCTACCTTTTCTTTATTTGTTTTTGTTTGGATTTGATTCTCGTATGTTTTGTTCCACAGGGAGCTATGATTGCAATTTCGGGAGAGCGACCGTCGACAAAATCTCATTAAAAATCTTAAACTCGTTTGGATAAGAAATCGGTATCAAACTTTTTTCCGTCGTGCCAATACTCTAATTTATTATCAGCGACTAAAAATTACTTTACGTTGCGATTAAGTTCATAATGGCCTTTAAAAATGGAACATGGCAACATGTGCGGATGACATTACGTAGGATTTTAGTTCGCCATTATAGATGGAACTGTGACAGTAGATATACAGCGCTATAAGTTTGGGGCATTCTACGGGGCAAGATTATAATTTTTTTAATGGGATTCACCTATATTTATATAATATGTTCTCAAATGTAGTTTGGATCGAAGTTTGCTTCTACCAAAAAAAAAAAAAAAAAAAAAAAGATAACAAAAAGGATGTAATTTAGATTGGTATATATATATATATATATTTTGGTCGAAATTTAGATTGGTATATTGGATCTTATGTATGCTACTTTTCATAATGAAGGTAAAAATTGCTAAGAATTGGAGCCATAATTATATTGGGTATGTGTTTGGTTCAAGTTGGGTTGATCATGGATTGTTGAAATTTTTTTGGTAAAAACAATTTCCATTCATTACCAAAATGGTATAGGAAAGGGAAACCCAAAAGTCATGGTAACAAAGTAATTCCATAGAGCTCCAAAACAAACAAAAAACCAAAAATCAAGGTGTTTTATTAGAGCATGATTAGTAGAGATAATCACACTCATTTTTCAAGAATAGAACTAGGACTACCTCTCAGTGAAAGGACCGGTGGCCAATAATTGAATTACATAGCATCATCAGTGATAAGCATATGCCGAGATATCTATTTGTAGTTATGGTTTTGCCTTTCGATAATGTGTGCCTAGGTTTGCTGTCCCCTACACCATCACTGTACATAGAAAACATAAAAATGTCAAAGAAACTCAGATCTAACACTCATAAAAGTGAGCTTGTAGCTAATGCAAAGTGCCAAAGTTTTGAATCAAAATATGTTGAATGAGCACATTTGACACCAAATTTACTGTGAACATTAATGAAATTGGATGCAGAGTACATTTTCATTAAAATTCCAAAATTAGAAAGAAAAACTCCCAGATATAAGATTAGAAGAGCAAAACTTCCAGATCCAAAATTAGATTGGGAGAGTAAGAAAAGAAACATAAGAAAATAAAAGGAAAAGGAACTAAGGGGAGTGAGAAATCTAGGTCAAATCCCTCCCCTTTAGAAGCGAAAAAGATGAAGAAAAGTTCATAGAAGGGGAGACAGAGAGGGATGGGAGAGTAACAGTTTTAGTTTCCTCAGATTGTTGAAATTGATTTACATAAAGACGTGTCGATATCAGCTAACCTATTCCAATCTCAAAAGTTTTATTCAAATTCTAGATTTTGGGTTTGGAGACCCTTTTTAAGGTATCCAAAGGTTTCATCATTATTTGACTGGCGATTACTTCCTCGTCCGACATTTGATTGACCAGATTTTTGCTGCGTCAGAGTGCTTGCGATCATTCAAAGTGTGTAATCGACATCCGCCAAACTTCGTGACAATGCAAAAATATGCAGCTCAACCTAAAGGATCGAAAGAAATTGTGTGCCGAATTCGAATGGCAATATTGATGCGAAAAGACTATTTGGCAACTTTCAAAAAATACATCAGTTTATCTTATATACCACTCAAATTCAACCCTCCCTACCCATTTATGTCCCAAGTTAGAACAATTGCTCCACCCTTTAAAAAGGATCAAACACGGCTTCACCAATCAAAACGCTCAGCCCATCGAAACAACGTGGTTTCGGAGCTCCCCCGCATAAAATCTTCCTTTTGATCATCTCCATCTCCCTCTCTCTTAGTCCTTTAGAATGAAACATGGAGAGTCTATTGGTGATATGTTCAGCCGCTTTACAGAAATTGTAAATGGCTTGGCCTATCAAGGTCAACCAATTTCAGGACCAATGAAGGTTAACAAATTACTACGTGGACTTTCAAAGGATTGGAATCACATGAAGACTTCAATCAAAGAAATTCAAAGGATCATGCCTCTTTCTGTTGACGAACTAATAGGAACGCTTCAATCATACGAAGTTGAGCAAATCAATGATGAGGAAGATCCAAAAGGTAAGAAATCAATTGTGCTAAAGTCTAATGTTGATTTTGATGACACAAATACGAATGATGACATGGATGATGAGGAACTGGCCCTGATGATAAAGAAATTCAGAAAACTGAATAGAAAAGGAAGAAGGTTGAATTGGAAGAAGCAAAACAAGCAAAGTTTCCAGAAAAGACCAATGGAAGATGTTGAAACTAGCAAAGATGTAATATGCTTCGAGTGCAAGAAAAAAGAACACATCAAACTTAATTGTCCCTTGCTAAAGAAAAAGAAAGGGAAGTATGAGAAGTACAAGAAAGCTCTCAAAGCAAAAACCTGGAGTGACACTAAATGTGAGGAAAGCGAAGTGGAACTTGCAAACATTTGTATGATGGCTCACTCAGAATTAGACTTAGATTCAGAATCAGACATAGATTTAGATTCTAACAAGGAAATTGAGGTAAGTTACTTAGAAATTCCTATTAAGGTTTCTAAGTATATATATGAACTTTGCCTTAACCTCAAATCTTCTCTTAAAAGGATTTATGAACTGAAAAAAGAAAATTCTAAGCTTAGGCAATAGGATGATTCTTG
This sequence comes from Eucalyptus grandis, assembly GCF_016545825.1. Lineage (NCBI taxonomy): Eukaryota > Viridiplantae > Streptophyta > Magnoliopsida > Myrtales > Myrtaceae > Eucalyptus > Eucalyptus grandis. Next base: position 28,380,801 of record NC_052618.1, on the reverse strand, counting down.
GAAATAAAAGTTTGAAAACCTGAAAAGTGATTTTGATAGTTTGAAAGAAAATGATGACTCTCTCTCAAGGGAAAACGTCTATTTGAAAGAGGAAATTTTAGATATTTCAAAAAGGTTTTTAAATGGATAAGAAAAGTTAGAGAAAATTCTTTCAGCTCAAATACCTTATTTTAATAAATTTGGTTTGGGAATGAATAATGAAATGACTTCTCTAATAGATTTTCCTAAAGTGAAAGAAAGACTCAAATAAAGACCTCCAAAATCCTTTTACAAAAATCATTTTCAAGAAGTTTTTGTAAACTCTGTTGGCCAGAGTATTCTAAGATATTCTAGGTGTAATAGCTCAGAACATTTTGAGAATGAATGTCCAAAAGTTTGGAGACCTGTTAAGAAGAATTAACTTAATTTAGGATTGCAATTTCAAATTTCATATGGACGATTTACTTTTGATCCTTGAGCACTTTCTCCTTTCTCCGTTAGTAGCCTCTCTTCCTTTTGAACACACATGGTCATGAGTTCATTGATTGACCATTTAGTGTTATGGGTGTTGTAAGAGATCTTGAAAGGGGCATACTCTTATGGGAGAGTATTCAGGATATAGTATACAAGAAAAGATTCTGATATCCTAACCTCAAGATTTTTCAGCTGAGTAGCAATGTCCTTCATCTTTATGATGTGCTCACACACACCTCTTACATTGGTAAACTTTAATGATGTGAACTTCATAATCAGGGTCATGGCATGCGCCTTCTCTGAAGACTCAAATTGTGCATCAATAGCCTCCAGCAATTCCTTGGCATTGTTATGCTGAATGACTGAACCATAAATGCTAGCAGAGAGTTTTGTCTTTATGTACATCACACTCAAATAGTTGGACCACTCCTATTGTACATAAAGAGTATATTCAGCTTGAATGCTATTCTTAGTAGGTTCAGGTGGTTCGTTTGACCTCAGAACATAATCAAGATCAATGCACCCCAATTGAAGAAGAACTAATTCCCTCTATTCTTTATATTTATTTCCATTAAGCTCGGGAACAATTATATTAGAACTAATCATGGGTGGTAAGACTACATCATAATCAAAGAAAACTTATGTATCAATATATTTGAGGCAAATGAATTTAAATCATATTTTACCAATGTAAAACATGCTATAAAATATGAATCATATAACATCAAAAATTGCTTGTGGGCTAAGTTTCTAATTTAAATTGATTCATAATTACTTCATGATGAAACTATCAAATTGTATTCCCTTCCTTAATCCCTATGGGTAAATTAATAAAAATAAAATAATATTTTATCCTAATTAATCACATTAATATATTGAAAATTCCTATGGGATAAAATTCATAATATTAATGTGACTAATCACAATTATTGTCTTTGACTATATGTGATCCAAAGGATCTTAATGTATATAATTTAATATAATCAAAGATGCTGTGGCTAATCTTTAATTAATTAAAATATACTAGACATTTAATTTTATGAGAAAATATTCATAAAATTGCACATAAGGGTAAAATAATAAAATCACGTGCAAAAGGGGTCAAACTGGAATTTTGCACGCAAGGCTAGAATTGGAAGTTCATTTAAAGGGTAAAATAAGAATTTTACGCCCAAAAAGGGCAAAATTGTAAATTTTCACACCCAAGAGGGGCAAAACTGGAATTTTATGCATCTAGAGCAGAACCGCAATTTTCCTTAATGCGAAGAGGCAAGATCGTAATTTTAGTCAACTAATGGTAGAATTGCAATTTTGCAAAAAGCAGAGGGCATAATTGAGAAATCACATGTTCACATGCGTTTTCAGGTGGGTGCGACGCAAGCACCCGCGCCCGCTGCAGCCCTTTGGGCGCATGCGACACGCGCCCGAGGCCTTCTTTTTGGGCTTTTCTTCTTCCGCCGCTTCTTCCACCGCAACCAACTCCGTTCTACCACCTGGGTCTCCTCCCACAGCCCATGTTCAACCAAATTGATTGATGGGTTTTGAAGAGAACGTCGAGACAAATGAATAATTTCAAGATCCGGCAAAAATGACCAACATATTGATTGGAATTAAGCCTAAAACAATCTACCCTAAAAAACCCTAACCACCAAAATTTCACCACTCAATTAACCTCCGACAATCAGTAATATGCCGAAAAATTTAAGGGTTTTTCCTCCTAATGGCAGTGTGACCATGTAGATCCATTATCGCATGGTGGGTAGCCCCAATTTGGCTGGAATTTTAAATTCTGTTCCAAGCCATAAGAATCCAAATTTACCCATACATAATTCAATGAAAATAAAAACTCCAAAAATTTCACCAAGGCAGAGATTATAAATATGCTCTAATACCAACTGTTAGACTAAATATAAATTAAAACCTGACGATCCCGATTTATCAATCACGGCTAAATTCGTACAAATTTGAGATTAATTTATGGAAACGTAAATATCAATATACCTCCAGCCATACCCACCTCGCGGTGGATGAGATGGTTCGCGCCTCACCCCTCAGTTGGCAGGAAAGGGGTTCAAAACTTCTCGCCCCCATTGCGTGACTCACTTGCGGCCCGTGGGAGGTGGGTCCTTGCGGGTCACTTGGGGTTTATGTCGCCAGCCGCTAGCTGTACAGTGGTTCTTGGGTAACCAAAAAAAGAAGAAGATACCTCTAGCTATTGATGAAAATTTGCAAAAGCGGAAAACCTCAAAACCTTGAACGGATCCATGTAGCACGATCGATCTGCGATATGGGAACACCAGATCTGTACGTCTTGTTCTACTAGCCAATACCCCTCAAACGTGATGGCGTGTTTTCTGTATTGATAGGGTTTGAGCTAGACGGCTTGACATTTTATTCAATTTCTTACATTACCGACGTTTTCCATCAAGACTGTTATGGTAACATACTAACGGGCAAATATCACGTAATAAATGTGGATAATAAATTGGGCAATAATAAGGAATTAATTGGGAATACGATATTGGGATCATATTTAGAATAATAAATATATTACAATATTACAACTGTGACGTCCTAAAATTCGAGCCCTTTTGAGGGATGAATGAATGTTAATTTTGTCAAAGCATTGTTGGTTGATCTCACTCAGAATTGATTACTCCTGATATACTGACATTGAGGGGAAATGATAATGAGGATAGAACTCGTGCAACTAAATAACTTGACCTGGGAAAACGACTTGACCATGAGACTTGCGTGAGGACGATCCTGTAGATAGATAGGCCGATTTTAGGGACGACTAGAAGTCGATTCGTGAACAGAACGTAATGGAACGACGGGTGATTCCGTTTATTGTTATCGAGCCCACAAACGACTTTATGTCGATTCTCGGTAATCGTGTACTTTGAAATAAGAATCTATCATCCACAATTTCATGTAGTTAAGGATGTCCATGTGTTGAGATGTCTTGAATGTGATTTGGCACGAGTCAATTTCGCGTGAATCCTCGAAGCCACCTGTCAGTTTGAGTTGTACCAAAATGGCATCCGGCGAATTAGACATGGCATAAGAATCCAAGAATGAACCTCAAATATTTGGGAACGTCCAAGACTGACTTTTGGAAAGATGCTACTTTGATTGTCGTCAGTGTTAGATGAGCTGAGTAGATGGAAAAAGGGATCTACGGATTGAAGAAACGAGCCTTTGAGAACGTGGGATGAGCAATGCTAGCGTGGGCCTCAAGCCCAAGGTGGGATAGCCACCGTGGTGAGCCCAAAGTAAGCAAGTGAGCCCATTGGACGCTTCCAACCTATTTAGCCTTGAGCCATTTCAAGCCCAACCAATTCCGAGCCCATTCCTATTCATTTCCTAGCCCATTTCTTAGGCCCGCACATCATGTTCAGCCTCAGGGCAGATTGGAAATTGTGCAAGGTGGAAATGACAATTTTGCCCCTAGTTGCTATGTGGATAAAGCAAATGAAGAGAGAGAAGATGACGTCACCTTACATGAGGACTTGAAGCATGCATTGAAGGGGCTTGATAAGGCTTGACAGCCAGTTCTCACATCACTCTCTTTCCCCCTCTTCAACCCTAAACCATCGACCCTCTCTCTCTCCCTTGTTTCTTCTTCTTCCTGCTTCTACTCCAGTTGACCTTCCTTAAAAAACCTAAGTTAATTGTTGCCTTCTTGTGAGAATTAGCGCCCGTGCCACCCACCACCATGTGAAAGAGGTCTAGTTCGTACGGATGGTGGCCATCACTTGCCGGTCGGAGCCATCGGCTAACCCGCCAACTGGCCTGAAGTCGCCACTCGCTGGATCGCCTGGCAACTGCCCACCTACACTGTTTCACCATTTCAACCTTTTTTCTTCCATTTTGACCTTACCTCCACCCATCCTAGTTACCAGCAAGTTCCCCTTGACCCTCAGGTGCTGTTGGTCGCCGGCCAACCCCTCGCTGAAGCTTCGATCAACCCACTTGACTCCCTTTCCTCCTCTGCTATTCGATTTCCAGAGTTACAATGAGAAGTAGAGGTTGTTGCTATTGTTTCAACCCCAGGACCACCTTGGATCATCGTGGTTGAGATCCTCGTGCGTCACCTTTGTTGTTGTCGCCGTGTTCGTGTCTCCAGCCCGCTTAACGGGTGAGTGTAGCCCATAATCCTTCATTTAGTGCTTAAACTTGCTTAGGTTGGTTTAGTTAGGGCTAATTCTAGTTAAGTGGTTTAATTAAGTTGCATTAGCCCTAAGATAGGTGTTAGAAAGATGGCTAAGATTAGTTTAATTGAAGCTTATGTTTAATTAAGCATGCTTTGCCTTAATTAAGTGATTGTTTGTCTTAATTAATGTTTTGTTTAATTTCTGAATTTAATTTATTAATTATTGAATTCTGAAATTGTACTGTTCATATTGCACTCTTCATAAAATATTGTTCATGTGTATTGTTCACGTGGTCTTGTTCATGAGGTCTGTTCACGCGAACTATTCATTTGAGAGTAAAAAATGATCTAATTTCATATGTTTTGATTTTATGATGTGAATGGGATATATCATTGCATGGACATCCGCATGAATCGTATGATTTTTACAAAAAGGGGAAAATGATTTGTCCAAGGGACACCGAAAATGGACCGCTTTCATGAGAAAATGATTTGAGGTTTTATATGCAAGCATGTGTGCAATGGTTAATACTCAAAGATAAAAAGTGGGTTGTGGTGGTATGCTTGCATGATCACTAAGTTGAACCTGCCGCCCTGATAGGAGTTCGGGGGTGATAGTAATAATCGGAACATGTGTGGATGCAAGAGCGTGTGAGAAACATGGCATCATTGGTTCCGATTATGCATGAGCTGATTACATTGTTTATGGCACGCACGCATGAATCAATGACGTGCAGGATGTGGCAATGGCCAGGTGAGATCGCTTGTGATGTAACTTGTATGTGATTGATGCATTGCATCATCTAATAGTCATATGCATTGTGTGTATTGTGCTGAGATATAATGTGCAGGGTATGGCATACCGGGTAAGGTTACATGCGAACCAACTATTTCATTGTTGGTTGGTCTTGGTTGTTGTTATTTGTTGGTTGTTGGTCGCTAGTTTGCTTGTGGGGTGGTTCTGGAGAGATACCCCGAGTTGAGTTGGTGTTCTAGCCGGAGCTTAGGGGGAGAACTCACTGAGATTTTATCTCACTGGTTATTGTATAATCACTTTTAGGCCCTTAGAATGGCGCACCCATCGGTGCAGTGGAGAATCCTGCCCCCGCTCCTCCAATGATCGACCTGACGGAGCTCGAGTCCAATGGGTCTGAGTGATAGTGGTGCCAAACTCGATGGTTCTTTTTGTATAGATGGATTAGCCGAGCCTAGTTTCTTTTTGGTATGGCTTAGAGGATGGATCGGCTCCTCTAGTGGGCTTGTAAATTGGAAACGATCCTCCGTTAGTTAATCCAATGAAAATGTATGTATGAGTGGTTGTTGTTGTTCTTGTTGTTCATCCCTCTATCCTTGTTTGATTGCTTGATTGTCTGTTTGATTGGGGGATGGTTCGTCTTCTACATGCGCATAATGAAAAATTAAAATGAATGGTCGTTGACGAGTCCTGGAACGTCACTTTCTATCGATCGTGAGGCAGGAGTTGTCGCGCGGTCAGGGTTCGGGGCATGACAACAACAGTCTGGTGATTTTGTTTATTGAGAAAGTTCTTCTTTGAATGGGAGCTGAACGAAACTCTAGGTATATCAACGGCTTATATTTATTAACCAAATTCTAAAATTCTCCTTGTCAATACACAACGGATTTTAACGAGGAGGATGATAGTGGCACCTTTACCATCAAAGTTGTGGATGATCCAAGGACCTTAAACAAAATTCAGTACATCAAACCTCCTGCCAACACCTACTCGTTTAATGATCTCGTGTGTTTGTGGGAGAGAAAGACCGGCAAGACCCTGGACAGGGTTTATGTTCCAGAGGAGCAAGTTCTAAAGAACATTCAAGGTTAGGGATTACATTTAAGCATGTGTATTGTCTATTTCTCTCCGAGATTTAAGTATTCTGAAGTCAATCGGTCTACTTGTATTCTCATATTGCAGAGGCGGCAATTCTACTCAATGTTATATTGGCCATATCTCATTCTATTTTCGTGAAAGAAGACCACACCAACTTTGAGATTGAGCCATCTTTCGGAGTGGAAGTTTCTCACATCAGCTTGAATCATGAATAATATAGGATTTTGCTAGTTAGGATCCTTGTGTGAAATGTCGCTCCCACCAATCATCTTATGGCATGTACAACCTCCAAATATGCAGACATACTATGAACATTCAATGTGTGTGCATCTATGCAGTGCTTAGAGAAGTTACTCCTATTTTGGAGTTTGATATGGTTTTATGTCCAAGCTATGGTAAGCTAAAAGTTAGACACGGGTTTCTCTAATTTTGTATGTTATATGTGGTCCTTCCTCGGTGTGGGTAATAAATTGCAGACATGAGGTCGAGCCTTGCCCCAAGCATGTGAGGTCGACCCTTGGTGAGGGCATCGAGGCCTTCGCCAAGGCTTGGCGATTGACGGAAGAAGAAGAGGAAACAAGTACGTAAGAAATGAAAAGAAACCAAAAAGAAAAAGAAGGGTAAAAAAGAGACCGAAAAAAATACTTTTTTATTTAATTTCAAAAAATTTCATGTGACATTAGTCATGTTACGTTAGAAGGCTGACAACGCTAACTGTATCTAGAAAGCATTGACACTCTTTGGGACATATCCAACACTCCAACACGTGTTCAATATACTTTGACATGTTCCAACACGTGGTCAATAGGTGTTGGAAAATCCGACTTGTGATCAACTCTTCCGACACACGAGTTTGGTGTTACACTTTGACACATTTCGATACGCGGTCAATAGATATAGAAAATCTGACATGTGGTTAACTCTTCCAACACGGTCGACATGCGAGTCAAGAATTCCGACACTTGATTTCAACAAACACGGATCAATTTTAAAAAATTTCAATAGATGATGAGTCAAAATGTAAATATGTACAAAAATAAATAGTAATAAAAATAATAAAAATAAAACCTAATCTCCTCTTCTCTTTTGACTTTCACTTCCTATAATTCACAATTTTTAGTGTAAATTCATTATAGTCTTTATTATTATTATTATTATTATTATTATTATTATTATTATTATTATTATTATTATTATTATTATTATTATTATTATTATTATTATTATTATTATTATTATTTATTTATGAATTTGAATCAAATTAATTTGATTGAAATAATCATAGAAATGATAATTTATCATGTATATATAAAAATATATATTTAATATACGATGTGTCCTAATGTGTTCGATTTTTTTTTCTTTTTTTAAAAATGACGTGTCGGCATATCGTGTCATGTCGTTTTATGTGTCGCATATTGGTGTCAGTGCTACTTAGGATTGTATTGCAAGGTAAATCGTTACAAAATTTAGAACTAAATTGATTAAATCAAAATATTTAAAATTGAATTAGTATACATGTCAAAGGTTTAACAACTTTTTACTAATCATTCTATATTTCGACGCTCGCGTTGTTGCTTTTCTCTCCCATAGAGGTTATGAACTACAAATAGATAATCTTATGTTGACCAATTAAAGAACGGTAATCTTGTGTCAACCCTCCTAGGAAAAAGAATTTATTGAACCTCGAAACAATAGCATAGCAGCTATGAAGCTGTATAATATCATGCTACCATATAAATGTAGAGTAGCTCATTGCCCATTTCATACCATTTTTTTTAAATCTTTTTCATATGATAAAAGTCAATGTAAAAAGGTGGTTTCAACTACCTCATCAATTACGATTACTTAAATTTATAGCACTATCAAAATTAAATTTTCTTACTTTTTGCTAAGTTAAAATCTATCTTACTTCACAGTAATTTAGTTCATCACTGAAATCATACAAAATCGTTATCTTCTATCTATTTTCCCACTTTCCATGTACCATTTTTCCAATGAAGGATTTATCTCAACAAGAAAAATTATTTGAATGAAAAGACGATTATGCCCTTCCGGAATTATCCAATGACTCTCTATCCTGTCATGAAGACAAGAACTGCCACCTTTTAGCCCACCCCCTTTTAGCTTAACCGCCACCTTTTAGCCCACCCCTTTTAGTTCTCTCTCTCTCTCTCTCTCTCTCTCTCTCTCTCTCTATATATATATATATACACACACACACACACACACACGCATACACGCATAGTTATAACAAAGTTACTTTAAAGACCAATCAAGATCGCCGGGAAGAACGATGCCTCCGCTGTGAAAGAGATGGCTGAGAAGAGCAGAGTCCTGGTAATCGCCGGGAAGAACGACGCCTCCGCTGTGAAAACACCCTCCGAGATGGCCGAGAAGAGCAAAGTCCTGGTAATCACAGCGGAGGTGTCGTTCTTCCTGGCGATTTTGATCGGTCTCTGAAGTGACTTTGTTATAATTATGTGTGTATGTGTGCGTGTGTGTGTATATATATATATATAGAGAGAGAGAGAGAGAGAGAGAGAGATAAAAGAGGCACCGGATGCATTGGAAAGTTCATCGTGGAAGCAAGTGCTAAGTTTGGTCACCCTACCTTTGCTCTCGTGAGGGAGTCCCCTCTCTCTGACCTAGCCAAGGCCAACATTGCTAAAGGTTTCAAGAGCTTAAGCGTCAATTTAGTTCACGTGAGTAGTTCTTCCGATGCAATCCTGTTCGTTTCTCGCATTTGGTGCCCTTTGAGGAATAGAAGCGTCCCTTACAGTTAATCTCATTCGTCGTTTCGAGAAATGTCTTTAACCGTAGAATCAGAGCCACCTTTTATCTCAATCTTTCACAAGATCAAGTTGATATTTGGTGTTTCTCTTTCCCTCCTCCAGTAATTTGTCCCTGTATTATTGGTCATTTTTCATATTGACTGACGAATCACCTCAGCTTCACATTCTGATACGAAGTACGGATAGAATACATTTTTAAACAAATATTATGAAAACTTTCATATTTTACGTATTGCCCAAATGAACTTGTATATAAAAGTGAATGTGACTGACCTTTTATTCAGATGTCACCGCAAATCCCTTGCTATAGCTTTTCAAAAGCTCGGTAGGCAATGCATGGACAATAATTCTGTGGATGCTTTATTTCGTATAATACTTTTTCTCGTCTAGTGAAGGTATTGAAGTCTTATCTGCATCGGACTTCATATCTATCCTTTTTCGTAGTTTTCCTATTGGCCAAGATAGGATTGATTGATTATTGGCAACTTTATTAATTGTTTTTCATCAATGACATACGAGTGGATTGATTGATGATTGGCAACTTTATTGATTGTTTTTCATCAATTACATACGAGTCGTGTCACAAGCGATCTCACCTCGCCATTACCATTCCCTGCACGTTATCAATTCAAGCCATTGAACAATCGAATCACTCAATTTGATACATTCAATACCATCTATAAAATCAATTGATTCGAACACTGCTCACCTAAGTTGAAATAGATGGTCTAGCTCACCGAAGCTGATAGATATATTCATATATCACTGCTCACCTAAGCTGATGTCTATATTGCTCACTGAAGTTACTAAAGTATTATTACTCACCGAAGCTGCTAAAGTATTATTGCTCACCGAAGCTGCTATAGTATCAATGCTCACCGAAGCTGCTATAGTACTTAAAAACCACTTTCGGTGTCAACACCCGACACCCGGTATTTTTTGATTAAAATACCAATATTTCCAATCACCACACAATTGCACAAATCATTAATCAATTCATGCGGATGCCCATACATTTACACATCCATTCACTTCATATGATTAAAATACATGAATTTAGACAACTTTTCATTCTCGAGTGAATAGTGCACGTGAACAGTGTTTTGTGAACAGTGTCGTGTGAATAGTAATTTTTTAGAATTAAATAACTAATAAATTAAATCCACAAGTCATTGAAAACACTAATTAAAGCAAGCAAAGCATCAAGAACCATCACCAAACTAAAATCGATCCTAATTGACAGAAACCGGGCCTTTCACACGTCTCCAAGTTTAAATCCAGAAACCTAACCAAACAAGTTCATAAAATTTCCAAATTTTAATATGTTATAAATGTCACATAAATAAACATTTTTCATGAGGACACCTTAACCCAGATCCTTCTAGATTCGGCCTAGTAATTCGCTCAATTCAGCACCAAAATCTAGGTCAGTTTCCAGAAAGTCTATTTTCGGAAATCAGTTTGGTTCAAGGTCTAAAATATGTCCGTTTGATTTGAAATTTGAGTATGTTAAACCACAAGATGTGAAAAAAACTTTTGTGAAGAAAATATTTTGAAATTCGAACCCTAAGAGTTGATAAAAACCCCTAGAATCCTAAAAGGTCACCGGTTCCAACGAAAACTGAGGTTCTGTTAAAAAATGACGAAGTTGATATCTCCTTCTTTTAAATCCCTAAAAATATTGAGGAAAATATATATTGTAGCTGAGGATGCCTAAAACATTTCTCAAGAAGACATTAACCTCATATTTGCAACACATTTCGATCTAAAAAAATGGCAAATGGTGAGGGTCCAGAGATGGTGGTTGGTTTGGGGCAAAAACAACAGCACACGGTGCTGTTTTGGAAGCAAAATAGAAAAGAAACTAAAGAGAGAAAGAGAAGAGGAAGAAGGATGTGGGAGTGGGGAGGAAAAGACAGAGACGCGGGGAGTGGGGGCTGACGTTGGGGAAGGAGAGAAATGAGGAGAGAGAGAGAGAGAATGAGAAAGCAAGAAGCCAAGTCCAATTTCCCTTTCTTTACATCATTTTCCTTCATAATTTCCTTTGACTTTTCTCTCTCTTTGTCCCCCAACAATAAATGCCACTTCTAGAAGGGGTAAAATGGTAATTTCTCCAAGTATAGTATACCGTACTATAAGTGTATATAGCCAAGATTTTATACGGGCTTGAATAAAATTGGTTTGGGCTCAAATGGTGGAGAAATGAGCTAGAAAATGCAATTGGACTCAAAGGCTTTAAGTTGGGCTCACTTGCTTGCTTTGGGCCCATCATGGTGGCTATCCCACTTTGGGCCTAAGGCCCACACTAGCTTTGCTCAGCCCATGGACTCGTTTTCTCGGTTTGAAAATCCATTTTTCAAATACTTGGCTTAACTGGCACTGTCGACCGTCAAAGTAGCTTCATCAAAAGTCCGTCCCGGACGTTCCTGATAATTCAAAGTCCAGTCTTTAGTCCTCATGCCACGTGAATTTCGCCTTAATGCCATTTTGGGTACAACTCGGGATCGATAGGTGCTTTTGAGGATTCACGCGTGATCGACTCATGCGAAACCACGTTCAAGACATTTCGACTCATGGACGTCCTTAACTACATGAAATTGTGGAGGATAGATTTTTATTTCAAAGTACACAACTAGTAAGGATTGACCTAGGGTTGTTCGTGGGTTTGATAATAGTAAATGGAATCACCCGTTGTTCCATTATGTTCTGTTTGTGAATCGACTTCTAGTTGTCTTTGAATCGGCCTGCCTATCTATAGGATCGTCCCTACGTAAGTCTCACGGTCAAGTCATTTTCCTAGGTTAGGTTTTTTAGTCGTACGAGTTCTGTTCTCATTAGTCTTTCCCCTCACGATCAGTATCTTAGGAGTGATCAATTCCGAGTGATATCAATCAACAATACATTGACGAAATTTACATCCATTTATCTCTCGAGAGGACTTGAATTTCAGGATGTCACAAAAAAATAGATTTTTTGTTTTCGGGAACAAAAGTGTAAACAAATGCGTTTTTGTTATTTTTTTGTTCCCTGGAACAAAAGAACAAAAAATTGTGTTCCAGGGAACAAAAATACATTCAAACAAACACGCCCTTAGCTTGGGGGAGAAAAAAAATGTCCTTTGAGAGCGTCGTCTACTTTGGCTGTTGTTTTAAATCTCTTTTTCTTATGGAGATAGACACACACAATTTTATCTTCTGTCTTTTGTTTGCAATCAGCAAAATGTCATCATCTTTGAATCATCGCCTATCGAACAGATTGATCCTTTTTGTTAAAAATGTCATCATTTTTTAAAAATTCTATTAAAAGTTTTCGATTTCTTCAGTGATGTTTGATCCTTTTTGTTGCCAATTTTTAAGAATTGGCCGAAGGCAGATGCTATGTCCATGTATCGGAATCTCTTTTGAAGTAAGGCAAGTTTTGACGCATGAATTAAATGAAGTTGCTCACTTTGTCCAAGGCCTTGGATATTGTGAACACCATACTTTTAGTAACTCTCGTAGTAGTAATCTTAACAAAAAATGGCTCGATTAAGTACCACAATATGACCATCTCATGTAAGAAGTAATGCCATCTCATATAAGAACATTAACGGTGGATTATGCCCTTTGCAAGTTTTACTTCAACTTTTGTCACAGCACTTTCTCTTCAAGTTGGGTATAAGCAGTGTCTTTTCACAGGTAGTACGCAATAGTTAATAATTCTTAGAATCCCGAATCCCATCGAAGAGAAGGGCATCAAGCATTTGAGGTGGCAACTTTTCTTGATGAATCTAAGTTGATGAATAAATCAATCGGACTGAGTTGTGATGTGCATTTAAGTTAATTTTCCAGATTTTTCTATCATTAATACCTGAAAATTACTTTCCAAGTCACTACAAAAATTTACCAAAAAGAACTAAGTCCACCTCAAAACATCCTTTGCCATTCAAATAAGAACAGTGCGACCATCCATCCTAGGCAACAACCACAGATACGGAACGATAGAGATCACTGCGAGAGAAAATAAACAGTGATCCATTTGGCGATACACGACTTATTGAACGAGAATCATTACAAATTACAACTAAGAGCCTCCCATCCAACTCTAGCCCAATGCGCGTGCGTGCGTGCGTGCGTTTGCGAGAGAGAGAGAGAGAGAGAGAGAGAGAGAGAGAGAGAGAGAGAGAGAGAGAATAGTTCAAGATGACAATGATGAATCACTGCACATGACATTCTCAATCTTGAGCAAAATATTTCTCGTCGGTGTCGTGGCTGGCCTACCTAAGCCAGCGATCGTCCAGGCTCTCGTCCTCATCTATTTTGGAGTAATCCAAGTGCTGGTGATCTTCCCCTGACAAAAACTTCTGCTGCATAATGGAAGTGAACCGATCCATCTGGTTTTGAATATTCATAGCAGATAAAAGTTTTGCCCTCCATCTCCCTGCAGCGGCAGTCTGCATACCAACATCAACCGATCCAAGTGGTTAGTATTTCAGGGTGCAAAATAAACTCAAAATCATCATAAACAACCTTGGTCGTGCATGAAATATGAAGGTCTTCTCAATGCTAGGAATCCTGAATTGATTGATAATATTATCTATCTTCGTGACAATATGCATTGGTTCAAGTCTTACACTGATATTTATGATTCTATCAAAAACGATGAACTATAGGGATACGTTTGGTAACTATTCCATTCTTGGGAATAATTTCCGCTCATAAATGATTCTTTTTTATATCGATTTCCCAAAATAATTTTTGAACATTTGAAAACGTTTGATAAGTGTCCAAAATTTTTATTTCCGGAATAGAAGTGCGTTTGGTAGGACTCTTAATTTTTTTTTTAATTTCTTTTAATTTTTAATACTTTTATTATTTTTTTCTTGTTTTTGCCTTTTCCTTTTCTCTTCTTCATCCTCCTTATTTGTGGGCGGCGATTGATGATCGTCGATGGTAGCGGCAATGGCCAATGACCAGCTAGGAGGAAGGAGAGAGAAGAAGAGAGAAGGAAAAAGGAGAAAAAAAAAAGAAAAGAGAAAAGAACAATAGATTGTGCTTGATTTTGAAATTATTCCCAATAACAAAAAGTAACTTTTTTTCCACTTCTAAATTTTGTTCCAAATCTATTATCAGGAACAAAATATTTATCAAACAGATTTTTATTTTTTATTTGTTCCCAATAATAAAAGAATAGAATCGGTCACTATCGAGCAAGTTAATAGATAGACCCTAGGCAACCTATAGAGTCTAGGAGTATAAGGCCCAACGTGACTGCAAGTCCTCAAAAAATATGCTTGCTTAACATTCGAAAATTGAATTCCTTAACTTGAAATGGAAATATATTTTCTTGAAAAAAAAATTCCCAAAAAAAATTTCTCTTTATCATGAGTTTTTTGGCAAAAAACTTCATGTTTAAGGTTTATACTAAAACCATTTTCAAGTCTTGTTTGGTTATTAACTTGAAAATGATTTCCTCCCTTGAGAGTAGAGAAAAGTTTCCTCATTTTTAGGGAGGATGTTTTCCTTTACTATAAATGATTTTTCATTAATCAATCCATTTTCGGTTACTAAACATGTGAAAATATAAAAAATGAATTCTCAGAAACCCTTTTTAACTAAAAAAAAACACACACACACACCCAGTAAAATGCAATTTCAATATAGAATAGATAATCTAAAATTAAATCTTTCACATTTAATGATAAAGAGATTATTGTTAGAAATGCCTAACTTATTTGCATCATGCACACTATTTAATTACTGAATCAATCTAACAAGGTTATTCTCTTTTCTACAAGAAGTTATGAGTTATTTATAAAACATCTTTTGTTGCCCAAAAAGTTATTTCCTTTTATCGAAAAGTTGGCCAAAAAGTAATTTATCTGATTGACCACAGAAAAAAGAATTTGCACCTCAGAACAATCATGTAACAACCATAAAACTCCATAATATCATGTATATGTATGCATAGGCATGTCGAGTAGCTCATTGTCTTCTCATACTTTTTATATTATTTCATATGAAAAGTAAACCTAAAAAACTGGTTTCGACTTCTCTTTTATCAAAATCATGGTAAATTAT
This sequence comes from Eucalyptus grandis, assembly GCF_016545825.1. Classification (NCBI taxonomy): domain Eukaryota; kingdom Viridiplantae; phylum Streptophyta; class Magnoliopsida; order Myrtales; family Myrtaceae; genus Eucalyptus; species Eucalyptus grandis. The sequence continues at coordinate 28,365,486 of NC_052618.1, read as the reverse complement.
AATAGTACAATATCAATTGAGAAAACAAACTATACTTTAAATTAAACAATTTTTCTAAAACTTCAAAATTAGGATTACTTAAAATTTTGAACACCATCCAAACTTAAATTTGGATTTTCTTATTCTTGCTAAGTCAAGTTTTTCTAGTTTCGGGGACAACATCGTTATTAAAATCATTTATATTTGATTTTCTACCCCTTTTTTTCCCGAGACTAACATCGCAAAAAAAAAAAAAATCTCAAATTCTTTACCAAAAAAAAAAAAAAATCTCAAATTAGTGTATTTATGTTATATTTACCAAAAATTAATTTTTATATCATAAAAGTTTATATTGTTATATTCATATCATATTTATCCAAATTTTGCCCTAGTTTGTGACATTGGAAATTAGTTTTGGGCGTATATGGCACTAATGTATTAGTTTGGAAATTTTGTAGGGATACGAAATTAATTTAATACAGATGTAACAGAAAATTAATTTCATGCACTTTTTTGCGATGAAAGATCAGATAGGGAAAAGTCAATTCGATGGAAAGGCATTTCTTGAAATGACAATTACGCCTTTTGGAATCAAAGTACAAAATGGCTCCGCGTGAAGAGCCCCGTACTTTAGCCCGCGCGATCTCCCTTCGTTACAAGCAGTTGGAGCAGAGTCGCTACAGAGTCCGAGCGAGTTCGCTGGAGAAAATCCACCGACTCCGCCGTGAAAAGCCACTCCGAGATGGCGGAGAAGAGCAAAGTCCTGGTGATCGGAATCACCGGACTCATCGGAAAGTTCGTCGTGGAAGCCAGTGCTAAGTCCGGCCACCCTACCTTCGCTCTCCTGGCACCGCCGTCCACTCCCGACCTCGTTGAAGGTTTCAAGAGCTTAGGCGTCCATGTAGTTCTGGTGTGAAGCTATTCCCGCGCGATCGCCTTTGTTTCCGACATCTGGTTCTGCTTCGAGGAACCGAAGCGTCACCTGCCGTTAAATCTCGTTCGCCGTCCTGAGATACGTCTTCAACGGTAGAACCGGAGTTGATTTTCGTCTCCTTCGCTCGCTCGATCGAGTTGATTGGAGTCATGTTGTGATTTGGTGTTGCTCTTTGTCATTTTTCACACTGCCTGACAAATCATCTCAGCTTCGCGTGTTGATTCGAACGAGTGCATTTTCAGACAAATCTCACAGAAACTTCCTTATGTTTTAGCCGTTTATGAGACAGCTATAGCTAACGTAGCTGCACTGACCTGTTCGTCAGATGTCATGGACGAGAATTCTGTGGATAGTAGCTTGTTTTTTTTTATTTGGCATAGTATTTTTTTTCTTGTCTGATAAAGGTCTTGAAGTCTGAATCTCTCCTTTTCTTAGTCTTCCTGCCAAAACAGGATTTGTTGATGATTGCTGATTTCATCGATAGTTTATTCATGCTCTTGGTCATTTGATTATCAGGGAGACATAAACGATCCAGGTACTCTGTTGAATGTGATCAGGCAGGTTGATGTGGTAATCTCTACAGTTGAGACATCACCAGAGGACCAATACAAGATTATTGCTGCCATTACAATAGTCGGGAATATAAAGGTGGTGCTGTTTCGAATGATTTTGTCCTCGTAATCACTGTTCGTTTAGCATTTGATGATACAGGTTGTGTTAATTTAATTATTTCCTTCTGGCATAAGTGCAACACCTTCTCCTTGTGAGCTTCGCTTTGATGAAATGGGATGCATTGGCTCATTTATCTGTAGACTTCACATCTTTTTTCATCTTAAACGGTCATGACTTTGTGTAGAAGTCCCTGTGTGTTTGGGTTTCCTCTAGGTCAGCAAAGAAAAAAACGTAAGAAGTTTTGATCACTCAATACGGACTATGGACGTGTATCCCAGCGCTTTGATCATGAATTCGCGGGGAACATGAACTAGTTTAACCTTGAAATGGTCCTTTTCAGGAGTATTGTTGTTGCATAAATGTTACCCCACGCCACTTACTGGTATAGTACTTAGTAGTAACTGTTGTTGCTGCGGGTGGTTGACAGCCAACAATGAATGAAACTCAGCATGCTCCCAAAAGGCGATGGACTTTCCTCTGATATCTTAGCACTCGTGAAAGTGTCCATCCAAGCAAGCAGCATGTTTGCATATTTTCTGCTTGATAGAGTTATCTGGCTGCCACCTAACATTTAAATCTTCACTTTCTATTTCTTCCATTTTTCTAATAGCACTTGGGCTAGAATTTACTTAATTGCTCAATCTTTTATTTTACTTATGATCATTTTTTACTCTGTTATAGTAACATATTGACAAAAAATAAAATAAAGTTCGGTCTTGTATAAGTTTGTTTTGTTTTATTTTGCCAGAACTCATATAATGTTGTCGGATAAGGGCAATGTGCTCTAAATTTTCATTTCTTTCCAATAGAAATGTTTCTTCTGATTTGGTTATTTTTCTTTCTAGAGATTCTTGCCTTCAGTGTTTGGAAATCATGCGGACCGTGTCCATGCTGTGGAGCCAGCAAGAACTTTTTATGCTGCTTACTATACCGGCATCCTCCGCCTTCTTGAGGAACTGGGAATCCCGTATACCTATGTGTCTTGCAACTTTCTTGCGGGTTGGCACCATACTACTTTGGCATAGCCTGGGGCTACAGCTCCCTCTAGAGATAAAGTTGTCATCTTAGGGGATGGTAATGCAAAAGGTAAGTAGCAATTTGTTGATATACGTATTCTGATTCGTCGGGATATTTCTGTACAATTTTTACAATTTAACTACGGAAGTGATCAGATTGAGGGTAGTTCCTGAAGCTTGAGAATTTCAGGCAACCCCCTATCTGGAGATGTCGGGCCTTTTACATACATTAGTCTTGACTTCCAGAGACTCATAAATGATATAAAAGCGATGTTGGTTATCTTGGCACAATGCAGCCTGGTCAGCATATTAAGAAGGTTATCTTTATGCATCTGGTTGAGAAAAGAACATACGGATGCATTCGTCTCTAATAAAATAATTATTTCAAGAAAGTTCTTTAAATGTGAGGCGAAAGTATCTCTAGGAAGATCAAAGTTTCTGTGTTATATTTATTTGCGAAATTCTGAAATTCTCACTGTCAATATGCAGTGGTGTTTAACAGGGAGGATGACATCGGCATCTATACCATGAAAGCCATGAATGATCCAAGGACCTTGAACAAAATTCTCTACATTAGACCTCCTGCCAACACCTACTTGATGAATGATCTCGTGTATTTGTGGGAGAGAAAGATCAGCAAGACCCTGGAGAGGGTTTATATTCCAGAGGAGCAAGTTCTGAAGAAAATTCGAGGTCACAGATGCATTATTATCAGATTTCAGCATGTGGAGATTGTCTCTATTCTCTAAGATATTTAAACCTTTTGATGTCCATCGGTCTACTTGTCCACTCATATTGCAGATGCGAGATCTCCAGATGATCTGATGTGGGCCATATACCATTCTATTTTTGTGAAAGAAGACCAAACTAACTTCGAGATTGAGCCGTCATTTGGAGTGGAAGCTTCGGAGCTCTACCCCAATGTCAAATACAGCACCATGGATGAGTACCTTGATCAGTTTGTCTGATTGTCTTAACTTATTGTGCTTGGGGATTTGATTTCTCACATCAGCTTGGACTCAGAAATGGTTATACTGCTTCTTACGAACCTAGTGTGGAACGTCGATCCCATTAATCATCTCATGGCACCGTACAACCTCCAGTTTTTGAGACATACTATGAATACTGAATGAATGTGTTCTCATCTGTGCTGTGTGCTTGGAGCAGTCACTTCTGTTTTGGAGTTGTTTTGGGTTGAGGGGCTAGCTAATAAATAAAAAAAGGAAAAGGGTTTATGGTGTCGTGCCAAAAGCCTTCCCCAAATTTGGGTAGAACCTAATTGACTTCTCAACCTGTAGAAGACTTGATTAGACAAATTGAAAGTAGCGGTAAAAGTACAGAGGTGAAAAGTATGAATCTTCCTTTTTTATTCTCGTAGTGGAGTACAGTTGATACTCACTTTTCTAAAATCAAATACTTTGTACGGCCTAGAAGATCTCCTCAGAATCTAAACTCGAGGTTTACTTAATAGATTTTTTTTTTTTTTTTAGAAGTCAGCAAAGATGATATTTGTGTCGCCAGTTGTCGAAGGGTAAGTTTAAAGAATAGCAGGTTAAAACCCATTCATGAATACCTTGCGGTGTTGGTTGATCCTTAATGTTTCGAGGACTGTTATGGGCGTGGAACAAGCAAGGAGAAAGAGAGGCATGCATGATGAATCTGGACACCTCACGAACCAATTTCTTTACTAATCATGGTGGGCGCGGACTCGTGTCCTTTCCTAATTAAGAAAGTCCAATAAGGCGATGTTTACGTAATACTGCGTTTACTTTACAAATGAGGTAAATTGCAATTTCAAATTTCATATGAATGATCTAAGTATAAAATCTTTTTCATTTAATGATAAAAAAACTATCTTACTACGGGCTTAATATATGTGTATTGAACTCACTCTTTAAAAGCGGAATCAATCTAAAAGCCTCGGTTTCCTTTTCTTAAGAACTTGTGAATTTGAAAATATAGAAATCTTATGTTGCCCAAAAAATGAAAAAGAGTAATCTCTTGATCAACCCCGCTCTGGAAAGAATCTAGTGCACCTCAAAACAATCATTTACCGATATGAAATGTCATGATACCATGCAAGCACATGCACGTTGGATAGCTCATTGCCCTTTCATATCATTTTCACTAGTCTTTTCATATGATATAAAAAAATGGTTTCAACTTTTATTTACATGAAAAATCATTGTAAGTTTTAATGGTCTAATATCAATCGAGAAACAAAATCATCATACAAAAGAAATCTAATCCTTCAAAATTAAGATTACTTAAATCTTATTTTTAGTAAGTTAAGTTTTCTTATTTCACAATAATTTGAATCATCTCTCAAACTCGACAAAATCTTTATTGAAGTACTTTATATTAGATTTTCTTCTGTTTCTATTAGTCCACTTCGCATGTACTTCTTTTCCAGCTAATGATGATATCAAGAAGCTCACATAAACGACATCTATGCCTTTCTGAAATTTAAAAAAAAAAAAAAAAAAACAGATGGACGATTCATCTCGGATCCCGCCTACAGTGTTACGGCCTGAGACCGAGCGAGTTCGCAGGGAAAAACCACACCGCTGGCGGAAAGAACCTTAGGTGGCCACGAAGAACAAAGTCCTGATGATCAGAGGCCTTGCATGCCTGAACCCAGCCTAGTATGCTAGGAAAAGGGCTTCACGGGGATCCGAGGTGGGCAACCCTCCCTTTTGGAGGGGTTGGCGGAAAGCCCAATGGGGACGTTATCCCATAATCCCAGTTAAACCCCCTGTCATGGGGGCTAACTGGGCACCTTGGGATGCCCGATTCAGGGTGGAGCCGTTTAAGGACTTGCTCAGGTCCACCTGATGATCGGAGGCCTTGCATGCCTCGAAAGTACATAGTTGAAGCGAGTGCTAAGTCCGGTCAACTTACCTTTGCTCTCGTGAGGGAGCCTGGTCTCTCCGGTCCCGCCAAGGCCAACATCGCCCAAGGTTTCAAGAGCTTAGGCGTCAAATTTTTCATGTGTGTATCGTGTTGTGAGTAGTCACTACGGTGCAATTTTGTTCGTTTCCGACATCAACTTGAACCGTAAGTTATATAGGATTTTGCTTCTCCGCATCCCGCTAATCATCTCACGGCACGTGCAAGTTCCTAATACGAGGACATACTAGGAACATTCGATGTGCGAGGCGTCTGTGCAGTGCTCGGAGGAGTTACTTCTATTTTGGAGTTTGATATGAGTTTTTCTATTTCTGTATACTATACGTTTTATGTCGTCGGTGTGGGTATTGAATTTGAGCCACTGATGATGTTCGATAATTCACCTGATTTCCTGGTCTTAGACTAAAAGATAATTGTGTCTTAAGCTCCATTTATTTTCAATGAAAAATAAATAATTTAGAAAAAATAATATCTCAAAAATGATTATTTATATCGCTTATAAAAAAATGGACAAAAAATATTTATGTCGTCTACAAAAATATTTAGACATATTTTGTTGTTGATAATAACAACATTTTTCATTGACTAATCATTTTAAAATATGCAAGTAATCATTTTCTAGAAGAATATTTTTAAAATTATTCATTTTTTACTAAACAAATAAAGTTGAGTAGTTTTTCATGTCTAAATAGTCCATAGGCAATCATTGTGGTGAAATCAAATACTTTATATATCCTCGAAAATCTAAAAGTAATTGAAACTCCGGGTTTCCTTAGCTGACGAAATCTCCTTTCATGAATGATAAACTTAAAAGAATAACAAGTTTAAGGATTCTTACTGCGGGGAACAAACAAGGCAAAGAAAAAAGGCAAATGTTCGATGAAGTTGGAACAACCCTCGAACTAGATTCGCGGACGCTGGTATGACTAATGAATCCTTCCGTACTCTGCGTACTGCCTACCGTCCGCGTACACTCGTGTCCTTTTCTTTTCAAGAAATCTACGGTGTGGTGGTTTTTAGCGTGAATATCTTCCTTTTTGTGAATGATTTTTCGTAAATTCATCCATTCACGATCGCTAAGCATGTGAAATTATGGAAAACAAATTTCAGGACACCCTTTTTTAGCAAAACACGCACTCAAATGATATGCACTTTCAATTTCGAATTGGTGATTTAAACATCGAATCTTTCGCATTTAATGATAAAGAGATTATCATTTATATATGTCTAACTTACTAGCATCATGCTCCCTATTCAATCAATGAGCCAATCTAACAAGGTTAGTCTCCTTCAATAAGTTATGAATTGTTTACAAGATAATATTTTTGTTTTTATGTTTGGTAAGGTAAGTAATATTAAGGGGATGGTCAAAATGTACAGACAAATGGCTTCAAAAAATTGTCACTCAAGATGAACAAGCTCATGATGAGTGAAAGGAAGCCAAAAAAAGGCCAATCGGCCGATAGCACCAAAACAAGAAAAACACGCCAAAGGAAGGACACGAAGTAGCACCAAGTGTCTACCCAGGCAAGGCCAACTCAGACGTTGAAGATAGCAGGGTCCACTTCCCAGGAACGTTGCACTCTTCTATTTCTTGGGGAATCCTCCACATTCTTGAAGGTGCAAGCCTTATCTTTAACAACCTTTAGAAGGTGCTTCTTCATAGCCGAAGTTACAAGATAATGTTTTGTTGGCCAAAAAGTTAAAAAATTAATTAATGTTGTTGAACCTACAGGAAAAAAGAAATGGCACCTCAAAACCATCATAGAGCGACTATGAAACTCCGTGATATCATGTATATATGTGCATCTGCATGTCCATTAGCTCATTGTCCTCTCATACCATTTTCTCTTATTATTTCATATGACAAAGTAAACTTAAAAAATGGTTTCAATTTCTTTTTTTATCAAGGACATAAAAAAATCATGGTAAATTATAATAGTACAATATCAATTGAGAAAACAAAATATAGTTTCAATTAAACAGTATTTCTAGCACTTCAAAATTAGGATTACTTAAATTTCTAACACCATCCAAACTTAAATTTGGATTTTGTTATTCTAGGCAAGTTAATTTTTTCTCATTTCCCAAAAAATGAATCATCTCTCAAATTAGACAACATTATTATTACAATACTTTATATTTTATTTTCTTCCCTTTCTTTTTTCAGGACTAATACCATAAAAAAAAACTCAAACTAGTACATCTATATTATATTTAACAAAAATTAATTTTCATATCACAAAATTTTTTATATTGTTATACTCATGTCATATTTATCCAAAATTTGCAGTAATTTTTGACATTAAAAATTAGTTCGGGATGACATTTGTATCCAGTTGGAGAATATTTTAGGTAAAAAAGTTAATTAATGTAATAGAAAATCAATTTCATGCACTTTTTTTTCTGGTGAAGGATCAGATCGAGAAGTCAATACGCTGGAAGGACAATTCATTGAAAAGATAATTACGCCCTTCTGGAGTCAAAATATAAATTGGCTCCGTGTAGAAGAGCCCCGGGCATTTTTGCGTGCTCTCTCCCTTTCTCGCAGACACAGTTAGAGCACAGTTGCTGCGAGGACCGACCGAGCTTGCCAGAGAAAATCCACCGACTCCGCCGTGAAAAACTCCTCTGAGATGGTGGAGAAGAGCAAAGTCCTGGTGATCGGAGTCAACGGACTCATCGGAAAGTTTGTCATGGAAGCGAGTGCTAAGTCCGGCCACCCCACCTTCGTTTTCGTGGAACCGCTGTCCACTCCATCCGACGCTGCCAAGACCAACTTCATCCAAGGTTTTAGGAGATTAGTCGTTTACGTAGTTCTGGTGAGTAGCTAGCTATGCCCGTGTGATCGCGTTCGTTTCTGACATCTGGTTCTGCTTCGAGGAACTGAAAGCATCGCCTGCTGTTGAATCTTGTTCGTCGTTCTAAGTGTGAATGCTAGTATGAGCACCTAGAGGGGGTGAATATGTGCGAGAACAAACTTTTGCGAAGTACAGAGTAAAACCTTAAGTTTAACTTGAATCTGTTTAACAATAGACTTTAAAATAGAGGCGAGACTCTAATAGTTAAATGAAATTACGAGTAAAGTAAAAGAGTTTAGGGAAGAGAATAAGAACACAAAGTTTATAGTGGTTCGGTTTAATCCAAGCCTATGTCCACTCTCCCGCACTGACAGCCCATCGGCTGAATTTCATTATGAATCAAAAGAGTCGTTACAGTATCGCGTCCTTAATTCCACAGTATAGAGACTTTGCTACACTTCCTCAAGATCTCACAAATGTATAAACTCTCTTTTGAATACAAGTTTACGCTCAACAATTGAATTGACAAAGAACAAGGAGCTTCAGACTTTGGAATTTATCTATCGCACATACTCGAATAACTGGAACATCTTCCTTATATACTCCTTCATGTTTTCATAGCCGTTGGCACTTTTCAAAAGAGCTCTTCCAATCTACCCGTTGGACAAAATCAATTAGGGAGATCTCGAGTTATTTAAGGAATATGACGATAGCCCACCAATCATGCTCATCCATACAATTAGGATCTAGGTTTGCATAAGTAAAATCTTCTAAGTATGCTTCGCCAATCAACGGATCTAAATTACCCGAATTAAAATCAAAACGAATAATAGATTCCGAGATGCTATATCCAACCGAAAGATCTTCTTCAGTCGATAGAATCAAATCTTTAAAGAAATACTCAATTATGGATAAGTCTTCTTCGACTGCCTGGAAATTATCAATGAGGGTAGACTTTGAATCTTGAGTCTGGAGGTTCGGCGGTCTTCAAACTTTGACGAAAGAGTCTACAAGTCTTCAAGACTAGACTGATGGAAATGTTTTGTCAGCTTCAAAACAAATACAGAATTTTTCTCCAACACCGAGAAACGTCTTCGGTAGTAGAATCTGAGCTGATTTTCGTCTCCATCTCTCATTCGATCAAGCTGATTGGAGTCACGTTGTGATTTGGTGTTGTTCATTATCTTTTATGATATTTTGTCTTCGTATGTTGGCAAAATAGGTGAAATTTTTTATGACGTCCTTCTCATTTTCTCACTTGCCTAATGATTCATCTCAGCTTTGCGCGTTGATTCGAACGTGCGCATTTTTAGACAAATCTTACATAAACTTCCTTATGCCTTAGCTGTTTATGAGACAGCTACAACTACGTAGTAACTACACTGACCTATTGTTCAGATGCCACGGAGGAGAATTCTGTGGATAGTAGCTTTTTTATTTTATTTTATTGTCATAGTTATTTTTTCCCCTTGCCTGATAAAGGTATTGAAGTCTTATCTTCATCGGTTATGAATTCCATCGACAAAATAGGATTTTTTTTTTTGGTAAAGGACAAAACAGGATTTGTTGATGATTGCCGACTTCATCAATTGTTTATTCATGCTCTTGGTCATGGGGGTGAGCATCGGTTCAGGGTCAACCCTAGATCAACCTTGGACCGGCCCAACCCTGCCGGTCCTAGTCCGATTCCTAGGAAGATTGGGTCGGTCTTTAGTCCTAGAATTCCTGGACCAGCACTGTGCGGGTCGGTCCTCAGTCCTGATAGTTCTGAGTCGGTCCAACCTGGACCAACCCTAACTATATATTTATAATTTTTATATATAGAAAACCTTATATTAAATAGAGTCAATGATATTAAATAACTCTTTAGTGAGGAGTTCAAGTAATTTTACATTATTCTTTAATAACTTAGATTTTTAATGTCTTTTACAGTGTCAATAGTCATAATTTACAAAGGAGAAAAATATTTTTGTGAGGAGTTCTCACGACGTCCAAAAATGCATAAATGGCTCATTATGGCATCCTCCTCTAATATGCGTTCTCTTTTGTATTATTTGTCCTCTTATTTTTTAATTTGCTAAAATTGAAAGAAACAACTCGTTCGCTTGTCACTCGACACTCGCCTCGCTCACTTTGGGTCATTCGTGCTGCTCGCCACTCGATGCTCGCTTGGCTTGTTGCTCCTTGCTCAACATTCGATGCTCATTTTGTTCGACACTCACCTCACTTGACCCTCACTGCTTGCCTTTCTTAGTTGACTTTGCTCATCATCGAACCCATTGGGTTGGTACAGTCCTCGATTATCCTTTCAAGGAGTACAAAAAATGAAATAAAAAATTATTAGTTGGTCTTGGGTTGACTTGGAAATCGGACCAAACCCATTGGGTCGGTCCGGTTCTTGGTCCCAAGCTCAATAGGGTTGGTATTCAGTCCCAAAAATTGAGAATCAACACTGTGTGGGTTAGTCCTAGGGTTAGGGGGTGGACTAGCTCAACCCGAACCATGCTCATCCCTACTTGGTCATTTGATTCTCAGGGAGACATAAACGTTCCACATACTTTGGTGAATGTGATGAGGTAGGTTGATGTGGTATTCTCCATTGTTGAGACATCGCCGAATGACCAATACAAGATTGTTGCTGCCATTTTGATGGCTGGAAATATAAAGGTGGTGTTGTTTCTAATGATTTTGTTTTCTAATCATTGTTCGTTTAGCATTCGACTGATGATATAGGTTGTGTTAGCTTACTTCTTTTCTTCTGGTATTAGTGCATCACGTTCTCCTTGTAAGCTTCATTTGATCAAATGGGATGCATCGACTCATTTATCTGTAGACTTCACATCTTTTTTCATCTTAATCGGTCATGATTTTGTGTAGAAGTCCTTATGGGTTTGGGTTTCCTCTAGGTCAGCCAAAAAAAATATAACATAAAAAGTTTCAATTGAAAAGGCTAGTAACAACACCTAGAGATGGGTGAATATGTGTGAATAAAAATTTTCGCAAGATTTGGCAGAAGTAATTTTGCTTTTAGAAGACAATAGACTATGAACGAATTCAGCTTTAAATTGTTAGATAAAACTTCAAATGAAATTGAGTTTACACTTAAGTAGTTAATTAGGACTACGAATCAAAGTAAAAGAGTTCAAGGAAGAGAATAAGAACATAAAGTTTATAGTGGTTCGGCTTAAATCAAGTCTACGTCTACTCTCCCGCGCTAATAGCCTACTGGCTGGATTTCACTAAGATTCAAAAGAGATTTTATAGTCTTACAGTCTCGACTTCTTAGTGAAGAACCTCTACTGTTCTCTCACAAAGTCTCACTAAGGGTTTTTCTCTTTTGTATACAACTTTGAGCTCAGTGAATGAAATAACAAGGAACTAGGAATCTTCAGACTTTGAAATTTCTCTTTCACACACACTTTCAAACAACTAAAGAGTCTGTCTTAAATACTCCCTCATGCCTTTACGACTGTTGGCACTTTCCAAAGGAATTCTTCCAATCTACCCGTTGGATAAAATCAATCAAGGAGATCTCTAGTCATTAGATAATTTGTGATGAAAGCTCATCAATCTTGTTCGCCCATACAATCAAAATCTTGGTTTCCATAAGTAGAACCTTCCAAGTTTGCTTGCCTTACAAAAGATTTGATTAATGGAATTGATTCCAATAAGGATAGTCAATCAAGTAGATGTTAAATCCAGTCATAAGGTCATTCATAAACCATACGAATCGAATCTTTAAAGATAATTTCACAATGGATAAGTCTTCATTCTTTAGTTTGGAAATTGTAGTGAGGGCAAACTTTGAATTTAAAGTTTGGCGGTCTTCAGACTTTGACACTTGAGTTTGGATGTCTTTAGACTAGACTTTTGGAAATGTTTTGTCAACTTCAAAACAATAAAAGAGTTTTCTCCAACAATCTCCCCATTTTTTATGGTGACAAAACTTTCCTGTAGATTTAAGAACTTTTGACCTGTAAAACAATTTTGAAGCAATACATGATATCTTATAAGAATAAGTAGATTGGAACCTGGATAGCATCGATTCTGCGGTCACAGAAAATATGTTAATCCTGAACAGGATAAGACAAATAACTATCCAACCACAATCAGTATCACAAAAGTAAATTGCTGCAAGCATCAAAAAGTTCAGCAAAGATTCAAAGTCAAACAGTAATCAAACAAAAGTCCAAAGTCCAAACCAATAAAGTACCAAAGATTAAAAAATAAAAAATAAAGTACCAAAAGTCAAAAGAATAAATCTACACACATTCTCCTCATTTTTGTCAACAACAAAAAATGGAGAAGGATTAAAAAAGAGTTGAATAAAATCAGGGCTGTTTAGGGATGCGAACGAGCTGGAAATCCTCAATCGACTGAACTGTGTCCTCCAACTTTCGCAGTGATTCCTGTATCTTCTCAACATCTTCAGTCTTGGCAATCCCTTGAATTTGAAGCTTAAGGTCATGTACCTAATCGTCAAAAGAGACTACATAAGCTTTTAATGCAGATTGGAGGTTCTAGATTTCATACTCCATTCCATATTGCCGTGCTTTACAAGGAGCTCTAGCAACCTTTGAAAGTTTGTTGTAATGTTTGTTTGTGTACTAACTTTAGCATGTTTAGTTTGTGGAGTGTTGAAAGATGAGGGGACATCAGCTCCTCTACTTCCAAGAGTTGGAGAGGATGCCTCAACATCAACTTCAGGATATTGAGAGGCATAGGCATCCTCTAGATTTGCTGGAGATCTGCTAATATCATCACTCGTAAAAACATGTGAAGAAAGTACCTAAGTTTACAACAGCTCCCCTGTCTTTGTGGTTACAAGTGGAGAAGAAAAGTCTTCTTCTTGTTCTTTCTCAGCTCCTAAGTGATGTTCTTTTTCTCTTGCAATTCCACTTCGAGTCTTCTTGAGTCATCTGACAAGGATACTGCAAATGTTGGCTTAAAAGGGTCATCATGACCCTCTCCCTCTTTTGCTTCTCTTTCTCCTTCTCTTGCTCCTTTTTCTGTTTCTTCTCTTTCTCTTTCCTCTGCTCTTCTTTCTTCACTTCCTTCTCTTATCTCTTATCTTTCTTCACCTCTCTGCTTTGTTTCTTCTCTTTCTCTATTCTCTCTGTCCTTTGGCACTCAAAACTGACAAAACTCCATAAATTTCTTAAGGCAAAAGTGGAGAGAGTGAGATCATCCTCATCTTCTTCTTCGTCTTGCAAGATAAGGGCTCTTTTCTTCTTGATAGGTGCGCTCATAGGCTCCTTGCCTTTCCTTTCCTTTTTTTTTTTTTTTTTTTTTGCTGCAAAGTCTTGTTGTGTTTTGGTTGGGGACTTCTCCTTTAAGCGCTCTAAGGCTTTATTTAGTTCCTTCAGTCTCATTTTCAAAACCATCTTTAATCCTATCACCATAGGAGCAATGGTTTTGACATAGAGAGATGCTGGAAATTGAATATGAAAGTGTCAAAACAATTTGGTAACCAACGTGGAGTAAGGAAGTTGTCTCTTGTCCTTCACAACAGTCCTATACATGTGCATTAGGATTGTGTGGGGCAGCGAGAACTTCATCTCATTGTTGATGGCAAACATCAGCTTTGCCTTAGAACAAGATACATCTGTCTTGGAGGTTGACTTGTGTTTGATTTAGTTGATTACAACCTTGTGTAGCAAAATATTGAAGGCAATCATTCTGGAAGAGGAAATTCCGCCTTCAGCAATTCTATTCCGAACAAGACACATTGTTGCATGACCAACATACACATTTATTGGTTGGAAGCTCCCTCTTTCTACACCAATGACATCCGCCAATGTGTCCACACCCACCACAAAGTCTTTCTCCCTTACCGTAAAATGAAATCTATTCGCGTTTAGAAAAGATAGATTTGAATAGAAGTAAGTAGTTAATTTAGGATAGGTGAGAAGTCTCTAAGCAAAATTTTTCAAAATGAAGAAGAGCAAACTTCTCCTTTAGGTTCACCTTCAAAGAATCTAAGAAATCAAAATCCATAGTTTGAGGGTTCATCACCCCTCTCTTTAGCAACTTTGAATAAGTCTTTCTGTGGTCTTTAGAACGAAACACATCCGTTCCCTCACCATGCACAGTAGCAGCAACGCCCATCCTAGGTTGAAAATTTGCATACATTCTCTTATCATCATCCTTCACCTTTGGCTGATTAAAAGTACCAAAATGTGGATCACTTGGAAAGTTAGCAAATGTCCTATCTGCCAAACCTTCGGGCGTAATGCCTAACCTTTCCATTGATCACAAGAATTGAGTTTTATTTTTGTAATCTCTTTCTCGCAGAAATTCATCAATAATGGTCATAGCAGAACCACCTTGTTTCAACTTATTGTAAAGTTTAAACAAAAACTGGGGTTTCAACGTTCTTACAGGTTCGGCATCTTCCATGATTTCCTCTTCTACATGTTGACGCGGAGGATTACGCTATGGAGAATGACGTTGTTGAGAATGTTGTTGTTGCTGTTGAGGAGAATCTTCTTCTTCGGTTAAGTCAAAGTGAGCAGGACCCTCTGGCATGTTTTGTGGTCCCCTGTTTGCGATCCGAGATGATTTCCTCTGGAAAGACATCTTCAGAGTTGAGGAGGATTTCCTTAACTCGTTCGGTTGAAAAATGTGAAAACTTTGTAGAGTAAACCTGAGAGAAAAAGTGAGAAAGTAGGAGTTTGGTATTCTAGGGTTTGTGAAAATGTAAATGGAGAAGAAAGAGTTTGATGGTATATAAAGCAAGTGAAATGAGGTATACTAACCGTCACAAATGAAAAAATAAACTGCCTTTTTTGAATATAAAAACTGCCAAAAATTCAAAAATTAGAAAAGATAATTTCCAAAAATAAAATAGGCAAGTGACAATTCAAAAATCAACGTACCTTTTCAGAATTATTATGCTAAAACTAAATTATCTACATTGAAGAGAAATTAACTTATAGATTTAAATTTTTAGGATATTCTGAGTCTGACCACCTTCAGACTTTAACTAGTAGAAGATATGATATTCAGTCTGGTGCGAATAGACTCAAATAGACTTTTCTCCAGTGGCTTTGTGAATATGTCTGCTAGCTGATTCTTCGAGTGAATAAACTGAATTATAATTTCTCAACTCTAAACATGATCTCTTATGAAATAGTGTCGAATCTCTGTGTTTTGCCCTTGAATGAAGAATTGGATTCTTCGTAAGATTGATGGCATTGGTGTTGTCGCATTTGATCTCGGTACATGATTCTTCAATTCCAAATTCTCTTAGCTGTTGTCTTATCCACAAAATTTGAGAACAACAGCTTCCAAGAGCCACATACTCTGCTTCAGCTGTTGAAAAAGTTACAATACTCTGCTTCCTTGAGAACCAAAACACTAGCTTATTGTCCAGCAGTTGACAAGTACCAGAAGTATTCTTTCTATCAACTTTACAACCAGCCAAATCTGCATTTGAATTTCCAAAGAGAATAAAGTTTCGTTCTTTGGAATACCACAGACCTAGCTTTGGAGTAGTTGCAACGTATTTGATGATGTGTTTTGCAGCACTTAAATAAGATTCTGTTGGATCTGATTGGAATCTAACACAGATACAAACACTAAACAAAATGTCAGATTTAGATGCAGTAAGGTAAAGAAGCGAACCAATTATGCTCCTGTAAAGCTTCTGGTCAACATTCTTTCCTCCTTCATCTTTGTCCAGCTTCGAAGAACTTGACATTGGTGTCTCCGTCTTTTTGCAATTCTCCAATCCAAATTTCTTGATTAGATCTTTTGCATACTTCTTTTAGTGAATAAAAATACATTTATTTGATTGTTTAACTTGCAATCCTAGAAAGAAGATTAACTCACCTATCATGCTTATCTTGAATTCATTCTGCATATATTTAGAGAATTTCTTACATAGATTTTCATTAGAAGATCTAAAAATAATATTATCAATATAAATTTGAACTAGTATAAAATCATTACCCTATCTTTTTATGAACAAAGTAATATCTACTTTTCTTTTAGCAAAACTGTTTTGGGTAAGGAATTTACTTAACATTTCATACCAGGCTTGAGATGCTTGCTTTAGTCCATACAATGCCTTTTTCAGTCTGTAGACTGAGTCTAGCTTTCTTGGATCTTCAAATCTAGTTGGTTGTTCCATATAGACTTCTTCTTGGATAAATCCATTTAGAAATGCACTTTTTATGTCCATTTGGAATAACCTAAAATTTTTATAGCAAGCAAAAGTAAGTAATAATCTAATTGCTTCTAACCTTGCTACTGGTGTATAGGTCTTGTCATAGTCGATCGCTTCTTCTTGCATATATCCTTTGGCCACGAGTCTTACTTTGTTCCTAACCACTTTTCCTTTCTCGTCCACCTTGCTCCTAAAAACCCATTTAGTTCCAATAATAGACTTACTTTTAGGTTTATAAATTAGCTTCCAAACATCGTTGATGTTGAACTGTCTGAATTCTTCTTGCATAGTTTCAATCCAGTTTTCATCAGTCAAGGCTTCTTCTACACTTTTGGGTTCAATTTCAGAAACAAGTGCTAAAGCACTAGATTCTTCTTGCCTTTTGGATCTAGTACGAACTCCTTCATCAATGTTGCCAATGATGAGTTCCTTGGGATGACTTGACTTATGCTTCCAGTTGCTGGGTTGTTTGAGAGTTTGCTGATCCTCTACTTTAGTTGAATCCTCTAGTTCTAATTGTTGTTGATCTTCAAAAGTCTGAATCACTTCGGGGGAAGTAGACTTTGTAAAGTTTATAGTAGGTTCAGATTCTTCAAGTTAAGTCCGATCTAGTTGATTCTGTATAGAGTCTTGAAACTTCACGTTCATAAATTCTTCCATAGACTAAGTTTTCTTGTTGAATACTCTATATGCTTTGCTTGAGGTTGAGTAGCCAAGGAAAATTCTTTCATTTGATCTTTCTTCAAACTTTCCCGTTCGATCATTTGCATTTTTCAAAACATAACATTTACAACCAAACACATGAAAGTAAGAGACATTTGGTTTCTTCCCTTCATACACTTCATAAGGAGTTTTCTCTAGAATAGGCCTCAAGAACACTTTGTTGATGATGTAGCAAGCTGTAGAAACTACTTCAGCCCAAAATCGAGAGGGAATATTGCCGTCCCGATTCTTTTTATCTTATTATCATGCACATGCAGAAACATGAATAAACAACTCCTTGAACAAACAATAGCTAGAAGACTGGGAGATACATCACATAGAACATACTAGTTTATATTATAATAGTACTTTTACAAGCCATTTCTCTATGGACCATCTTTCCCTTAAGGCTAAGGGAAATTTCTATCTCCTCTAGTGTGACTGCAGCTCCCAAAATTGACCCAAGACTTCCATGTCTACAAGACTAAAAGATGAGGGAGTGAGTCTTGAGAACTCAGTAAGTAAAACTCTTAATTCTCTATTAAGAAAGTATCTCATCATCAAAGCTTAATAAGTACAAACACTCGCAAATAATGTTGACGATAGAGCAATGACAAATTACTTGCCATGCCTTGATTTAACACATGATGTTGATGTAAGATACATTCGGCTTAACAATGAGCACATCAACTTATCATGCTTATGCATAATCGACACTCATGCAAATTTATTTGTCGTCGTCTTGACTCAATCAGACCCTTTCGACTCAACTAAGGCTTCCAGCTTCTTGTTAGGCTTCCTCACTTGACTAGGGTTTCTCGACTCGACCGAAGCTTTTCAAGGCTAGCTTCTCGAGACTTCTAAGTTCAAGACTCAGGCATCCTAACTCAACCAGGGCATCCTAGCTCAACCGAGGCATTCCGTTTAATGAACAAGGCATCACCGTGAATGCCGTGTGGTGATGGGCACTTTTTCCTCTTTAAATGCACACATATATGCATCATATAAGCTGATTCTTATCTTTTCCCTTAGTTGACACATATGTGGCCCGAAGGTATGCTTATCCATTCATGTATGCCATGAATTCGTGCACTACATTGATAAACATGTTGGGAATAAACCTTGGTCCATGACTTGAATCAATTGCTTAGCACCGATCGCCGGACAAGACTCATAAATGACACGCCTCAATGCTGATCAAAGACCTTGAGGCTTGGGTACACCTCGCTTTAATGAAGATCCTAAGCTCAACGGACCTTGGCCTTAACCTAGCATGAACATACTTCATGCCATGAATGACCTTTGGTTCGTGACTTGATTCAATCACCAAGCATAAAATCCTTGCATTAATTGAGACTTAGAATTGGCACGCTTTCATACCTCACCAATACCTCATGTGCTTAGGCGATCCCTATCCCAATCAAGGCTTGGAACCAACAAACCTCAACGCCGTTCCAAGACCTTGCGGCCTTGGGCGATCCCCACATCGAACGTGACTTGGAATCGACACGCTTTAGTGCTAAGCCAAGGCCTTGTAGCCTTGGTCGACCTTGTCTTGTGTTGAACTCAATTCAAACAAATCTTAGCTTCATTCCAGGCGTGAATGACTTAAGTACATGTTCAAACACAATCATAAGCAAAATTTTACAAAAGATGCAACATCCTACCCATGGCTTAACAGATCAGCACCTAACTAGACTCGACAATAAAGACTACCGCCCTAGAGGAGAAATAGGGATCTTACTTACCTGGATAAACCTCAAGAATCCTAGAGAGAGTAGCTTGACAAGGGGCGGCAGTGCAAGGTCGAGAGAAAGGAAAGAAAGGAGAGAATGGTGTGTGAATGGCAAAAAGTTCCAATGATGGAAATGAATGGAGGCTCCTCCTATTTATAGGTGCCAACATCATCATTACTCATCTAAATGGCCCATCATAGACCTGCCACTTAAGGTTCTATAGGTTTTGACTTTCCAATTTTTCAAAATTTCTAGACCTTCGCCGCTTTCCAATTTTATGGAGCTTTTTTTTTTATATTCAAATTTGGAGAACCTTCCTTCATGAAAGTTGTTCAAAACATATTTATCTACAATTACTTAAATTTTGGATTTTTCTGAAGTGAAATGGTTGGGATGAAGGCCAGATCATTTACTAGTTAGAACGTGCCCAATGTAGTAAAAACAATGACCACATTACTTTCTCGAATTTTTATAAAATGTTTCCTTTTGAATTTGAATATGCTTTCTTCACAAAATTTTTAAACAACATCCATATAAATATTTCAAAGAGTTTTGTGGAGATTTGGATTTCAAAATGAGTCTCTCTCTCTCCGACCGTTGAATCTACTCAACGGTGAATTTTTAGGGTGTGTTTAATGATTTGCTGCTCTTTCCATAGAAAGAATTGGGCTTGGATTCTTTCATGAAAAATATTTTTTAAGGTCTTCTCTATAATATATTCAAATTTTATAATTTTTTGAGCCGTTTGTTAAGGTATTGACACTGATTTTAAAAATTACTCGAAACTATTTTTCACCCCAGGATAAGAAGATTGCACGCCCAACTTGGAAGGGAAGGGGGTTGCATGCCCAACTTGAGGGGCAAAGCTAATCTAGAATCTTCTTGATCTAGGATGAGGATGCATTAAATACCTTTGGACTTTAGTTCTTCAATGGCAAGTCGAGGTGTCCCTAATCATTCCCTAGGATGAGACTAGAAGACCAAATTGCCATACATTTAATGCCCTCCTTAAATGATTCTTGACTTAGGAAATATTAGATGCCAATAATGGAGCCCTTCAAGAAGATCTTGGATGCCAATTATTGGGGAGACAAGAAGGATCACTTCATTTATTAAGAGCCATCATTATAAACCTAGATGGAACAATTAGGAGCTTGCCACTTAGAAGTCTTTGGAAGATTTTATAGGCTTGCCACCTTGCTTTTAGGCTTTCCATCTAAGCTATTGGCATTAAATACCTTATCAAAACCATTATTGGAGGGTGTTCTATAAATAGGGGGAAAGCTCATTCTCTCCTAAGCTTTCACTCACAAAAAAAAAAAAAAAAAAATCATCTTCCTCTCTTTTCTTCTTCCTTGGTCGCCCACACCAACCACTCCATCTCTCTCTCTCTCTCTCTCTCTCTCTCTCCCCCCCCTTTAGGTGTCATTGCCATCATTTGCCGCCACTTGAGGTCATTGGTCTAGAAAGTTATAAGTAGATTTACTAATGTTTGATTAGGACGTCGTGTTACGTCAGTCCAAGTTGGTAACAAGTCCATGTTTAATTTGTTGTTCTGATTGAGGTTTTATTTATACTTACTTGAGTTGGTATTGGAATGATGTTGGACCTTGGTTTAGCCTTTGGCTTTTGAATTCGAAGTAGCCTAATTCTTATGCTTGATTTTTGTACCTTGGCTTGGATTGTTGAGGTGACTCGGTTCTTGTGCTTGATCTACTATACCTTTGTTTTACTTTGATCCTAAGTTTTGAAATGAGTTTTAAAGAATGCTCGATGTTGTTTTATAAACTATTTTTGTAAGTGTATGTCCACATCCTAAGTTTTCAATAAGGGTTTGGTCAGCCTTGGACGAACATGAGACCATGATGGATTGGTCCCTCTCATGGTCTCAGTGCGATATTGAGGCATATCGTTCTTGAGCCAAGTTTGGTACTAAATCAATGTATTGAGAGGATTCGACTATGCCATGAACCTTAACTTGTGCTTGGCATGTTCAACGACTTGGAACTAGTAAAGCATTCCACACACTTATGCATGGCACGCCCTCAGGCCCTAAACTAAAGATGAAGATAAGAACCGAATTATGATGCTTGATGCATGGACACACGAGAGACTAAATTCTAGCCGTTGACCATTGGATTCGGCAATGCTGCCCAATTAAGTTTGGATGCCCAAAGAACTCATTGTTGGAGGATAGCCATCACCTTGGATTAGGGGGACGTTGCCCGACAAACTCATTGTCAAAGGATAGCCATCACCATTGGATTAGGGGATGTTGCCCGATGGATTTCAGATGCCCAATGGATTCCAAAAGAGTTTATGAATTTCGGCTATTAATAAATAAATCTCATGTGCATGTGTTCCTCTCATTATGGAATGGATCCTTGGTGTGTGCTTGCATTTAACTATTTGAGGATCTCTCATGTTTTTACCAAAAGCATGATTTTCATCTTTCTATTGATCTACCATCAACAAGTGTTTTAGATAAGTTATGTGCTTGTTGAAAGGCAATGCATCATTCTACCCGGATTTTAGTTGGTTTTACTTACTAAGTTATACTCACCGGTTGTCTCTTTTCAGACTTGTAGGATGGCAGCGCTGCACTGCCCGTGAGGATTGGTGTCCCCATAGAGATGACTGTTTTGAAGACGTTGCTCTACTTTGCTAGTATAGATAAATACAATCGGATCGTCACTACGATCGTTTAGGTGGATGAAGGACTAGATGAACTCATTCCCCACAAGTATCGAGCTTGGTACAAGTGTTTTGATGGGGATTTTGTTGGTCCACTTCGCGGTTTTGATGGACCACCAGGGCCAGATGATGACGCTCCACCCGACGGCGCCGTAAAGGACTACTAGATAGCCGGTCATTGTAGGGGTACCATTTTGTTTAGGATCTTGTTAAAGGAGATAAGGTTACCTGAAATTGATGTACTTTTTGGAAGGGATTGTTTGTTCTTATAATGTGAAACTTAGCCCAAGTAGATGGGCTTGTAAATATCAAAAGAAAAGACATGTAATCATATATAGTATGCTATGTATATGTAAATATATGGTTGCACGTGTGTTTTTCCTTCTACCTGTTGATGTTGTCGATACTATGGTGATTGGGTGTTGATTTATCACTTCCGCATGTGCATAACTCAAAGATTAAAATAAACAAACAAGTACAGGTCGGCGACACACCTAGGATGTCGCGAAAAAATTATAACCCTTACCGCTCATAACCCTAAAAGTGGAGTTGGGGTTGTTATAGAATGAATTGGATCGTGGACTAGCCTTAGACCTCATCTAGGCCGACCTTGATTGTTATGTGGCCATTTGAGATCGTTTAGATTTGTACCTGACGACGATCATATCAAGTCAAATCATGATCATCCATAGCCAGTACATGACCAAACGAAATCACTCACAATTGGAACATGATTGTTTGGGATCGATCCACGATCTTCGATTAATCCATGGTGGATGTGACCATTCCTCAGCCAACCCTTATGGTCGGGTAATCGTCCATCGACTGGACTGCTTAGGCCCATTAACGTGGTTAATAGATTGGTCCACAACCATTCCCTTGATCAATCCATGATTGATAGATGGCTGATTCTTGGAACGATCCACAACCTATCCTTGCCACTGGCACACCATATTCACAATCATTTCTAATAGGTCGAAAATCGGGATGTTACAACAAGTCTCACACTTGTAATGGGCATCCAACTCAAACCTTGGAATTAGCTCCATGTTTGCTATTTTCTTCACTTTACCATAATTTACATGTCCTAATCTACCATGCCATAGATAAAGAAATGCAACAGTATAATCTGAAGACTTATCTTTATTAATAGTCTTTGGCTACAAGGATTTCGAATTAACATCAATGACAATCATATTGGCTTTAAATATGTCATTACACAAGTACCATTTCCACACAAATATCGCCCCTTTGGAAAGTACAAACTTGTCCAATTCAAATATAATTTTGAAACATTTCTTGATAAGTATGGGGCTAGAAATTAGATTCCTTTCAGATCTCCGGTACATGTAGCAAATTAGCAAGGTGATTTCTTTGCCAAAGGTGAATTTCAAGATCACATTTCCTCTCTCGATAATATTTGCTGATGTAAAGTTAGCCATATAAAGCTTCTCTTCTTCCTCAGTCTTCTCATAAGATAACATTTGTTTTTCCACACTATGATTAATCCGATGCATGGCCGTGGTGATGTACATCCATATAGCTAGTTAGCAGGCTAAGGTCTTGTTCATGGTCGAAATTAACCAGACAGATCACTCCACCAACTAAGAATGGCCATGCACCACCACCCATAGAATTAAGAAAGAGCCATCAGTCTGTTAATCCTTATTATGTTTGGACCTGGTAAGTTTCCTTATGTTGATTCAAATTAAGTCATAAGCTCCACTCCTAGTGATGCCCTTTCATCAATTCCTTTAAGTTTCAGCCTTGCAACCATACTTCCCTTGGAACCCAAAAACTTTGATTTCTCATAAGGTGCCGGCAAAGTCCTAAAAGCAACATCCGCCGATCCCTAGTCGGCATAATTTATGATTGAGACTAAGACGGTATCTTATCATCTTTGAGCTCCCAACTTTCGTTCTTAATTAATGAAAACATCATTGGCAAATGTTTTTGTAGTTGTTTCTTTTTTGGTAACCCAGGGAACCTCGTAAATCGACAACTGACGAGCAAACTCTGGTGGAGGAATTGCAGGACCCACCACCACAATAAGAATCTCTAACGATGCCTTTGGGATTCGAACTTCTCTCCCCTTCGTGAAGGGGAGAGAGCTCGAGCCAAGCTGCGCCGCCGAGGGCAGTGGTATGTTTTTGTAGTTTTTTTTTTTTTTGTGCTGGAGGAATCGGCTTGCAACCGACAGCCGCGCCGTAAACCCCCAGGTGACACTTAAGCAGGAGGACCCACCACCCTTGAGTCACACTTAATACACCTAGCGCCTCCCTTGGGTTTTGAACCCTTCACCTCTAGGCTGAGGATCAGCAGGGCCTTATCCAGCGGAGCCACCGCGGCCGGTGGTATGTTTTTGTAGTTGTTCGTCTTTCATAAATGCAAGAATCAAGAATTTCACCAATGACTATGAAATACAAATGCTCTCGACTATCTTTGTTAATCATTACTCTGATCTCGAAGGCCAACACAATAGGACTAGAATCCTATGATGTTATCCCATACTAATATATATAGAGCGTAGGCTTGCTTTGAGCACTCTAATTTCTTCAAAGTAACAACATTGGAGGCACAACTCAGCCAGTTCAGCTGAGCATATCGTCGATAGAAGGGAGGAGCTAATCGGTGCACATCGTGAGGTAAGCCGGTCAACCTAACCCAAAGTCCAACTATGAGCTTTTTAACTACAACAACTTAAATATACACTATTGGAGTTGGAATTACCGCGGCTGCTGGCACCAAACTTGCCCTCCAATGGATCCTCGTTAAGGGATTTATATCATAATCATTTCAATTACCAAACTCAATGAGCCTGGTATTGTTATTTATTATCATTACCTCCCTGTGTCAGGATTGGGTAATTTGCGCGCCTGCTACCTTCCTTGGATGTCGTAGCTATTTCTCAGGCTCCCTCTCCGGAATCAAACCCTAATTCTCCATCACCCATCACCTTCATAATAGGCCACTATCCTACCATCGAAATTTGATAGGGCAGAAATTTAAATGATGCATCATTGGCACGATGGCCATGCGATCCGTCAAGTTATCATGAATCATTAGAACAATGGGCAAAGCCCGCATCAACCTTTTATCTAATAAATGCATCCCTCACAAAAGTGAGGGTTGGCACGATGGCCATGCGATCCGTCAAGTTATCATGAATCATCAGAACAATGGGCAAAGCCCGCATCGACCTTTTATCTAATAAATGCATCCCTCACAAAAGTGAGGGTTTGTTGCATGTATTAGCTTTAGAATTACTACGATTATCCGAGTAGCAAATATGATCAAACAAATTATAACTGATTTAATGAGCTATTTGCAGTTTTATAGTCTGAATCAGTTCATACTTACAAATGTATGGCTTAATCTTTGAGACAAGCATATGACTACCAGTAGGATCAACCAGGTAGCATTCCTTTACGACATCTACCAAGCATGATCCATCACAATGCCCGAGGGCTTTGCATGGTCAAAGACAAGGTGAGATCATCATTCTAGTGAAGCAATAAACACTTAATGATTAGGGAATAAGGGCCAATGACTCCATACCCATGAAGAGAGTTCCGTATCCGAGAGAACGAGTAGGCACTCGTGTCTAACCACCAGTCAGTGTTATTCCATGCAAAGAATATCTTAGACATTACCACAACAATTAGTCTCTCATCTCCTGTTTGCTTTGTCAGACTCAACTGCTTGGCTGCTCTACTTCCTTTGCCTTTGTTTGTGTGCTTCTTGCAATACTTAGCTCGATGGCCAATCTTGTTATAAATAAAGCATGTCCCTTGGTTTCTGGACTGTTCCTTTTGCTTGCCTTTTCCTTGAAAAAGACTTCTTCATCTTCCTATCTTGCTGGAAATTGGAAAATAATGTTGGCCTTTGGTTCCATCAGAGGGTTTACATTCCTCTTATTGTCCTCTCGATTATGAGGTACAGAATGAGATCTTCAAGTCTTATCTCTTTCCATTTGTGCTTTCAATTTTTTTTTTTTTTGAAATCTGACCAGCCTGAAAGTAGGTTCTCAATAATAGCTGCAACTTAGAATGATTCACTAAATAACATTCCCTTAGCAAATGTCTTTCATAATTATTTGTAATTACCGAACCTAACTCATGACAGATTTAGAATCCATTACTTGAAGTCCAAGAATTTGACAACCATGAATTTCTTGGTGCCTACATCCATAGTTTTGTATTTCTTTTCTAAGTACTCCTATAATTGTTTAGCAGTTTCAATGTTACAATAAATATTAGATAAGGAATTTACTAAATGATTGAGAATATAGTTTCAGTATAGGAAGTCCCGTGCTTTCAAACCTCCAATGCCCCAAACATAGTGACATCTTGCTCATCAAGATTAATTATTGGGCACACCTAAGATAAGTACTTGATCGATTTAGGGTGGTCGGTTAGAAAAACATCTTTTGTTGCCACCGCTTAAAGCCCATATTGGTGAATTTCTTCAATTTATCATTTGGTGTTACTTGAGTTGGTAGCATCATATTAGGCAAAGCTTGTTGAACCATGCCTCTAGAAATTGAACCATACACCATTTGGCCCATACTATTTTGAAAACAGTCTTAGGGATATCAATCAAGCGACTTGTACCAGTACCACTATAAATGGTTTTGGGCCAAAAAACTAGCAGCATTTATTGCTGGAACACTAGGCGATGAGGTTTGAACCTCACAAGTCAAAACGACCATAAAAACGTCCCCAAAAACATTTTGAAGATCATTGGGTACTTGATTATTATCAACCATCACAATTTTTTGATAAACCAACAAACGGTAAAAATCACCAACTAAGCGCCTTAAGATTATTGGAAAAATTAATCACATATTAGGAAAAAAGAAAGTAACATTGTTCGTCGTAATAAAAAAAAATCCCTAAAAAGCAATAATAAAATAACAGGATGTAAGGCATGGTTAATCGAATCTCTTTAAGGTGATTAGTTACCATCAACAGTGCCAAGCAGTTTCATGAACTATGCCTCTAAAATGCAACACCTCAAATCTGTTTGTAGTAGCACTATACAAACAGGTTTTTTCGAATAATTCTCGAAACTAGAACACTTAAAGAACGACTATAGAGAAAATTAAATGAGTACTTTGAGGAGTTTTTTGTTGTACTTTTGAACTAAGGAGCATGCCTATTTATAGACATGGGAAACGGTTATAGAAAATTGAAAGGACATGAACTCAAGAGTCATGTCAGTTATGCTCACATTAGTTGAGCCATTAACCCTTAATAACAACAATATTAAATTCAGAAACTGCAGAAAGAGTCATTGACCCATAATTGCAACAATTAGGGCATGACCCGAGGAGACATAACGGTTACAAGTGAATAATGTTGAGCCATTAAAACCTATAATTACAGCAATAATTACAACACTCGTCTCCAAGGTCAAGCTCTCCGCCAGTGAAATCTCCGCTTACGCAAACAACGGGAGGAGGAAAACTGTTGGAGAAATCTTTCCAGAATATTTTGAAGCTGACAAAACGTTTCTATCAGTCTAGTCTGGATAAATATAGACCTTCTGTTTAGAGTCTGAAGACTTTCAGATCACCAAACTCAGCACTCAAGACTCAAGACTCAAGACTATTCTCATTGACAGTTTTTTTCTAATCCAGTGATGAAGGCAATCCAGAGCCGAAGTATTTGGTTGAGGATTTAGTCCTATCCTCTGGAGAAGATCTCTTGGCTAGATAAAAATAACGGATTCTTTTATTCGTAATCAAGATCGTTTGAAGATCCGATGGTCGACGAAATATTCTTGGAATGTTCTATTCTTGGAAACCAAGATCCTGATTGTATGGGCGAACAGGAGTGATGGGCTATCGTCGGAGTTCCTTTAATAGCTCGAATGATCTTCTTGATTGATTCCGTCCAACGGGTAGATTGGAGGAATTCCTTTGGTAAGTGCCAACGGGTATAATGGCATAAATGAGTATAAAAGGAAGACATTCTAGTTGCTTTAGTGCATGACAGATAGAGAAATTCCAGTCTCGAAGCACCTTGATTATTAGTCGATACATTTTGAGCGAAATTGTATACACAAAGAGTGTCTATACTTAGTGATACCTTGAGCGAGTGTGGTAGATCATCTACACCAAGAAATCAAGGGAGAACATCGCTGTAACATCTCTTTGTTCATAGTGGAATCCAGCCAATAGGCTGTCAGTGCAGAAGAGTGGACGTAGGCTTGAAATAAGCCGAACCACTATAAACCGCATGATCAATTTTCTCTTCCCTTCTCTCAGTCCTACTTTAATTATTGTTTGTCTCAAATCTATCAACTGTCTGTTATTGTGAAATTATTGAGAAAAATCATTTATATACCTATTCACCCCCCTCTAGGTACGTATACTAGCTATATCAAAAACATCAACGACCACAGCGTCGTTTTCGTCAGTTCCTCTAACAGTCCTCAAATGCGCCGGAATCCAGAGCACCACCTGAAGGTGGATTTAAAAGTTCTCTTTTTTCCTCCTTTGGGGTTCTCTTCTTTGGTGGTTGGTATTCTCTGCTGTTCCGCGAGGCCATATGCTGGAGTCTTGCTTGTTTTGGTTCGATTGTGTTTCTTCGCCCGGTGAAAGTTTGTGTCGTTGGGGTCCATTTTGCTCTAACTTCATTGTCATGAGCGTGTCTGAAAAATTGTCTTTTCTGTTTCTTGGCCATGTTTAGGTTTCTGCTAAAGATGTTTTACCTGATGCCCGTAAACTACTCGCTTTGATCTGTTTCTTGTGGGGTCTGCTGATATGTTTCGTGCATTGTGTGCATGCAACAAAAGATGGTGTCCTGTCGGCATGATTCTCATGGAAGGTTGGTCATCAATCCGCAATCTGCTACCTTTTTTTATTTTTTTTTTATTTTCTTATTTGGACTTGATTTTTGTCAATTACGTTTTGTTACACCGGGAGCTATGATTGCAAATTGAATAAAATAAAAATGGGTCGATGTCGATTAAATGTATCTGTTTAGGATAAACCTATTTCAATCTAGAAAGTTTTATTCGATTTCTTAACTCTTAGGCATGGTTTTGTGTTTTGAGACCTTTTTCGAGTATCCAAAGATTTCATCAGAATTTGACCCCGGCGATTACTTTCTCATCCGACATTTGATTGACTAGATTTTTGTTGCAATACTTACGATCCATACTTTCAAGATGAGTAATTGATATCCGCAAATCACAGGACTTTGCGAAAAATGCAGAAATAATGGGTGACCGAATTTGAAGGATCGACAAAAATTGAGTGTTGAATTCAAATGGCAATATCGATTAGAAAAGACTCGTTTCGTGTTTCTAAGGAAATACGTCAGTTCATCTTATATTCCACTCAAATCCGGCCCTATCCATCCACTTGAATCACTAGCTACAACAATTGGTCCACCTTTTAAAAACATCGAAACGGCACCATTTTGGAGCTCCTCCGCATGAAAACTTCCTCTTGTCTTGATCATCCCCTCCCTCCCTCTCTCTCTCTCCCTCCCTCTCTCTCTCAGTTTTACACCGTTCTCGCAACCCACACAAACTCGAAAAAAATGAACTCAGGCGCTTCGGAGGTAGCTCACGATTTCCGTCCCCTCTTTAGAGTCTACAGGGACGGACGCGTGGAGAGATACAAGCTGTTCGATCGCATCCAACCCGTCCCGGCAGGGCTCGATCCATCGACAGGGGTCGAGTCCAAGGACGTCGTGGTCTCGCCCAAGACCGGCGTGTCAGCCCGCATCTTCGTCCCGAAGATCGATGGCCTGGACAGGAAACTGCCTCTCCTCGTCCACTACCACGGCGGCGGGTTCTGCGCGGGGTCGCCGTTCGATACGATCGTGAACGATATTCTCTCCACGATGGTGACTCGGGCCCATGTCGTCGCTATTTCCGTCGGTTACAGGTACCGCCGGCAGCGTCCTTGGTGAACTGTGATGCTTTCTATATTAGTCTTATCGATAGTCTCCCCCACTCAAATTATTATTTGATTTTTTTAAATTTTTTTTTTTTGTTTATATTGGGAATTAAACAATAAAATTTTGAATTTTAATTGGGTTTACTGCCAGTGTAAAAAATAAGTTATATATTTACCATACGATGGTTGATATGTGAAAAAATTCACATCACTCGTCTAACAGTGGACGTGTACAAAATTTTTCTACACCAACAGTGGATTGAATAACAAAATTTACCTCTACTCTATTCTCTTAGCAGTTTTCACTTTCACCGACAATCTCAACTTTGTGCTTATTAGAAGTTTAAAATTTTGTTCTTTTTACCTTCATTTTGTCTTCTTTTTTTTTTCGTGGCTTTACTTTTGTGGTGTTTTTATTTCGTAGAGAATGAATGATTTGGAAAATATTTTTAAAAATATGGTAACTTGTTTTGCATACAAAATATAAATTAATGAAAAATTTTTTTTTTTCATTTACGAAAATATTTAGATATAAGATGTTGTCAATAATGAAAAAAAAATTTATTGACTAATTATTTGAAATAATATAAATGATTATTTTTAGAAAAATATTTATCAAATCATTCATTTTCTGCAAAATAAAAGCACCTATTTCATATCGAGCATGTAGCATTTTCTACATTTTTTCATTTTTTTTAAAATAAAGCCAAACGTACTTAAAAAATGCAGGAGCCAATCGATCTTCCAATAAAGTGATAAATTCTAAACATACATAAGAATTTAAAATAGCCCAAACTTACTAGCGACAAGTCCCTTGATCAAAATTAAATACAACTAATTTAACACTAGTTTATATGTATAGATTCGTGTGGAAAGAGTTTTCGTTTCGTCGCTCGGATCTTGACGTGATGGCGCGGCATGTTAAAGAAGTTGCTTTAGACCTGAAGAGGTCGGAATTAATTATTTGTAGCAAGTTAAAAATTTCGGAAGAAGGTTTGATGTAAGGCGGGCGGGCACAAAAAACATATTTTAGTAGTGGGTGGAAAAATAAAATAAAAAAAAGTTGCACGTTTAAGATAGGTTTTTTTTTTGGTCTTGTAAAATCTAAAACTTATACTCCATAATAGATGTATTTCTAATTAATTTTCATCTCACAAAATAATCTAAATTAGTATTTTCCTATTCTTGGTACCCATGACACATTAGTCTTAAGCTAATTTTCGTCTAAAGAAAAAACCAAACCAGTACCCCGTTATAAATTTATCTTCCATTAGCAATTTGTTGAATATTCTGTTTAAATTGCATATGTGTGGACACACATGACATACAACTGTAAGACAAATGTAATGCGAGAAATGATAGACTAGATGTGAAAAATCCACGTATATTGACAAGTATGCATTTAAAAGGTAAGGTAGGTTTGGATTGAGAGTACAAGGTTTGGGGTTTTTTATGAGACAAAAATTATTTTGAATATATTTGTCATGGAATACCAGTTTAAAATTTTTATGAGACAAAAATTTATTTGAAGTAAATGTTTTATGAGGATACCAATTTGGTATCTTTTTTTTAGATGAAAATTAGTTTGAACTAAATAAATCATTAGGTAGAAATTTGAGTTTTTTTTTTGTGATATTAATTCTTTATTCTCGTACATAAAGATTAAAATTCATTAGAAGTTTTGAAGTAGATATTTTTTATCAGTCTAAGCTGGTTTTAGGTAACTTTCATAGGCATTGTTATAAATTCAACACATGCAAATGTCTATGTGAAAACGCATCTCAAATCCTCGAAATTTTTTATTTTTCTACCTTCTAACGACTGCTTGCAGAAGTAAAAGTTTGTGCTGGGAAAGATGTAATTATCAATCGGGATTGGCCCAGGAAATGGTGGGGTAAATTTCATGGGTGGTCATTAAGGTATAGTAAATTCTGCAATCAATTCGATAAACTTTGATTCTAATCACTAAATTTACTAAGTTTTCATACTTTTTCGATGGATGCACTTTGATCAGAATTTAGCTAATTTTTAGGGAGTGCATTTTCCATTGTTAGTGCTGACATTGCGGAAACATGGCCAATTTTAGATGCAATGTCATTGTCATGTGTCCACAACATTAGCATTTTGTTGAAATATTGGTTGCGATCCTGACAAAATGTATCAATCGTAATATATATAAAAGGGAATGTGGTATATTGGGTAATTCAGATCAAAATCCAATAACTTGTATCGCAAATTTAATTAAAGCTTACTAACCTTCGTTGAATTTTACCGGGTGATATTCTAATCATAGGAATATGATATGTATAGTTATAACCGTGTTTAAACACAATTTATAATTACTTCCGGTAATTGAAGGTTGGCCCCAGAATACCCACTGCCCATTGCTTACGAGGACTCGTTCGAAGCCCTAAAGTGGATCGCAGGTCACTCCGACGGATCCGGCCCAGAACCATGGCTGAACCGGTATGCGGATCTCGGGCAGGTCTTCATACAGGGGGAGAGTGCCGGAGCCAACATAAGCCAATACGTGGCGGTCCAAGCAGGTGCGGCCGGATTGACGGGGGTCAGGATCAAGGGCGTGTTGATAGTCCACCCATTCTTTGGCGGCACAGAGATGGACGAGATGTACAAGTTCATGTGCCCGACGAGCTCCAGGCTCGACGACGACCCAAGGCTGAACCCAGCGGTCGACCCGGACCTGCCAAAGATGGCGTGCGAGAAGGTGCTGGTGTGCGTGGCGGAGAAGGATTCGCTGAGGAATACGGGAGTGAAGTACTATGAGACGCTGTGCGGAAGCGAGTGGGAGGGGAAAGTGGAGCTTGAGGAGGCCAAGGATGAGGGACATTGCTTTCATGCATTTAGCAAGAACGAGAGGGCTGAGCAACTAATCAAGAAGATGGTTGATTTCATCACCAAGGATTAAGAGGAAAATAGCCTTTTAAGTATCGGTGACTGACTTTCCACATGAATAATTGAAGCCTGTTTTTATGCGTTTTTTTTTATTTAAAAAAAAAACATTTCTTCTTGTCAAGTCTGCTTAATAATGGAAATATCAAAATACATGTTAATATAATTTGAGAGAGGTGATTTTCATATTGCCCCTATGTTTTTTTTGCTTGTTCTAGCACAAATATGAGCATCCTTAAAATTTATATTCAAAGTCAAAAGTAGTGCAATTGATTAGGCAATTGATAAATAGCGATAAATTTGATTTATTTTTATCAAGAGACGGAGTCAACGAAAGAAACAAAAGGACATTGTGTTCTCTCTCTTTTTGCGGTCGTTTCAACTAGGGGTGATTGGGTCCAAGGTGGGTAGGGTCTAGACCTGGATCCTATACCCAACCCTATTATAACCAATTCCCCTTCTATGGATCCTATATCTGACCCTGTTTGTATTGGACCCTATACCCGACCTTGTTTAAATAGGACCTTGTACCCGACCCACCCTATTTTTCCAATCCGATTCTAGGGTCGACCCTGTTTTCACTAGAACCTGTTTTACAATCTCCTGATATCCTATATGACTTTGAATTTTATATTAATACGCAAGAAAATAATGTAATCCTCATAATTTGTATTGAAACATTAAGCACTTAAAATAAATAAATACATGAACTTTTTGATTAAATGAAAAATTAAAGATCTATAGGGTTAATTATAATAAATAAAATCATAAGGCAAAGAATTAGCAACAAACATGAGTCTAATATTAGTCTTATTCCCACAACTACTATATGAAGCTACTCATTTATGTAATCATAACTCTTCCTACAAAAGAGAAATTAGGTGAGCCAATCCATGTGACACACAAGAATTTGGCGGCAGCAAACATCATCCGTCCATCAGGCAGTGCGAGAGGGAGCCAGGGAGGGAGGGAAGCAAGTGAGGAAGAGGAATGACAAAGAAGGAGTGCCGTGCATATTTGAGAGAGCCAAAAGGAAAAATATCGTTTGATTGCAGGAGTAAGAATAGGAATCGAAAGAAAAAAAAAGGGTTTTGGACCTCTACTTCCAAAACCGGTCCGTGAACCGATTCCAAAATCAGTCCGGAAACCGGTTTTCAGGTGGGTAATCACTCGGAACCTGCTCCTGGACCGATTTGAACCGGTTCCAAATTTGGGAACCGGCTCCCGAATCAGTTTCCATGGGAACCAATTCCCGACCTTGTTTTCTGAGTGGGCTGGTCCAGGAACCAAGTATACTCGGTTTGGTTGCACACCCCCAATTTCAACTCATCCCAATGAAACTCATAATTGATCATTTCTACACAGTTCCCAAAATTTATTTCGTTGTAGTTGATTAGTGGCCCATGGATCTAATCACTTTACGTGAGAGAATTCGCCTGTGAACTTGTGCTAATGCTTGTGTAGCATAGGTTTATGCAGCGTAATCGAAGAAGTCGCTGGAGATGCTAGTGATGTTGACCAATTACTAAGTCGTTGACCAAGTAATGAAATCTGTCAAAGACTATGATTGTGGAAGTTGACTCACCTTCACTAGTCTCTCACACGCAATGGAACGTCCGTTTTTTTTTTTCCGGGGGTGGGGGAGGGGAGGATAGAAGAGAGTTTAGTGACATGGCCCACAAACGAAGCATAATCCAAGATTGACTAATGGGGTCGTGTCACGCACGAAGGGTAGCCCACAAGTAGTCCACGACTAATCCATAAACGATCCTTGATCAATGCCCAATCGGCCCATGCACAATATGGACAAAAGCTCATGACCATTCACCTACTTCATGTCAAGCAGCCCTGCTAGCCCTGCCCTTACTTCTAACACACGCTTTGGGCTTTCCCAAGGTCTAAAGCCATTGAGTGGCCTAATGTATAGACTTGTAATGATGATACATGTTCAAACACAACCGTTGGATCAAAGGGAAGATTGGATCGGAGGGAAGATCAACTAATGAGATAAGACTTGAACTTGTATAAATAGGGGTCCCTCCCCCTCATTGTGTTTAGGTCGTTCATAGCAAATACACTCGCCCACTTTACTCATACCCTTGTGTTCGTGCGTGTGTGTAAGGCTGACTTGGGAGTAAAATCCTTAGGCTGTACGGGTGTTTGATTGTTTGTAATCAACTGACCCGTGACACAAGGTTAGTCGTTCACAACACCTTTTGACAAAATTCATGTCTCCTTTTTGTTGGATTTGAGGTCCATTTCCCTAAGATTTTAATAAAGATTAATGCTATGAAAAATCCTAAATTAATACGCATATAACAAATTTACTTTAAATTAATTTTTGGATCATTAAAATTTTCAAGCAAATACATTATGATAAATTTATCCTAAGCTACTCAAAATTGATATATTTGTGATGAGTTTACCTCAAACTAATAAGGATTTCCACGTGAACTGGCCATGTTAATTGAGTTATTGTTACATGTTATCCAACTTAATAGTTTTACGACAAAATTTTACAGAAATTAATGAAGGGCATGTATGTCACGAGTTTTCGGTGATGTAAAAATAAGTTTAGGATAAATTTATCACAAATATATTAATTTGAGATTTTTCATTATAGTAATTCTTTTCATAATGTAATGGCGCTTTGTACCGCCTTTCTTCTCTAAGATGAGCTTGCTTTAGTGGGGATCCACAGGTTCTTGAGTTTTCTACTCTACGCGCCCATGTTTTAATGTTGTACCGTTAGTTATGATCTAAGTCATCTTTATCACTATGTTTGAAATAGCTTTTTTTTTTTTTAAAGTAATTATCCGTAGTTACGTAATCTATGTTTAAATAACTATTCCTACATGCCAAATGCCATTTTCTTTTTGCTCGAAAAGTTGTTTTATTCATTTTCTCGAGAAAACCAGAGGAGCCGAGGCTTTGTTACATAAAAGAGTCGAAAGGGCTTGAGGAAAGAAAGGAAAACCAGTTCTGAAAAACATTTTTCGTTTGAGCCTTAGCTACCCTAGTTATGATGTATTAGCCTCTACGAAACAATGGGCTAGCTTGATATCGGAAAAGTGGGATAACAAACCGACCACTCGTGAAGGGGAAAAGTAATATTTGTCATCTAACCAAACATTTTTTTCCTACCACTTAATTCAAACATGCGAACCACTGGGGGTTCGCCTCAGTGACCACCCTTCCAACTTGGAAGGGGAATGTGAGGGGTTCAAATCCCCACCTTCTTAGGAGAGATTGAGGTGGGGACGATTTCATTTCAAGAGTGGATTTCGATTCCCACGCCCTGCAAGGAGGCAGAACAAAAGTCTGAGAGTGAGTGTTAGAATCGGATTAGAGTAGGACCGACCAAAAAAAAAAAAATTCAAACATGCGGAAAATTAACATTAGTGTCTTAGTATTTGTTTAATCATTAATGTGTTCAAGGTTAAGCCAGTCGATAGCCTTATATAGTTGCATCATGTTAATTTGGTAGACTTTTAATCTCACGAACTTCTCTGTCATCTTTTTTTTTTCCCTTTTTCTTTTTGGAATCAATTGGAATTACGTGGACTTTGGAACAAAAAGTTAAGTTCATTTTAGTTTTCTACCGAACAGATTTTCTTTAAAGGATATAAAATATAATTAAAGTAAGTGGATTTCAAGTGAAGGACATAAAATTTATTAGATGTCATGATGCATGTTTCCAATCAGTTGAATATTTATCCTTGATGAAATATTGAGTAAATGAAGTCAACAAGATGTGCTATCCTTCAAATTATTCTAATGTTAATCTAAATTGAATAGAAAAATTGGTTACTTATTTATATGTTGAAATAAGTTAGACAAGTTATACTTCAAAATTATGATTATAAATAATCTAAAAAAATATATATATATATATATATATATATATATATATACTTGTTTTCTAATTTCTTAATAAACTATGTATATATAAAAATTATTTATAACTATGCACTTTTTTTCAACTATATAATCAATGAGAGCTAAAAATCGAAATGTTTCAAAATGATATTTATATATTTCAAATATTTTGTCCCTTATTAATTTCGTACAAATTTAGAACTAGTGAGAGAAAAAAAAGTCAATAGAGATAAATATTGGAGAATATATTCGAGATACTTTCCCTTTATTCATTCTGTTATTTTATATCACAAATAATAATAAGTCCCCGAAATCAAAAGCATCTACCATAATCATTATAGAAATAATTATAAATGACCAATGAAAATCTAGAGATACGCCTTGTTTATGACTTTATTCAACACCATTAGCAGTCACCATACTAAGCGAAGAGGAAAAAGAAGAGCAATCACCGTCACCCTGACTGATCTCGTTCTCGTTCAGGAAAGAAACGAATCGCCTCATCAGACTCACTGCATCGTCGCTCGTTGGATGGAACAAATGAAACTGGTGACCCTCTCCTTTCGTCTCCATGACCTCCACGGTCCCTTCCCATCCGCTCTTCACCAGCGAGTCCCGGTAAAGCCACTCTCGCTCCCTCTGCACCTCTCTCTCCGCGATGAAGATGAGGACCCGAGCGCAACCCATCCTCGAGAGCCTCAGATCCTTTTCTGGGTTGATCCACGGGTCGTCGCACCCGTCCTTGGCCGACGGGCATGCTAGGTGCCACAGCCTGACAAGCAAGGACCGGGTCGCCTGGTCAGTTCTCTCGTTACCAATTGGTTCATTGCCCATGAAAAATGGTTGAACTAGGATGATGCCTCTAAGGTCAATTCCTTCAACCCAGTCTGAAGTCTTAGATTTCAGTGCACAACCTGTTAAAGAAATATATTAATATTACAAAAAACCTCAAACTTAGATTTTAGGGGATAAGTACACTATCAGTGCTAAAAGTTGTATACGACGCTCACTTTGGTGTCAAAAGTTTCCATCGGATCACTTAAGTGCCAAAAATTTTGAAAAACGATCATTTAAGTGCCAACGCCGACGAAATTGGCCGGAATTCCGACGTAAACTTTTTTTTATTAATTTTTTAAGCCGATGTGGCTCGTCGAAGAGTTGAGTCAGCATTCAAACACCAAAACGACGCCATTTGGCATCTTTCCCCCAACTTTGAAACCCTAATCCCCAATTTGAGAGAGAGGGAAGGCTCGTCTTCGTGTCGTCTTCTTCCTCGAAGACCCACACCAGTAGTGGCACCAGCATGGCACCAGCAACAGCACCGACAGCGCACCAGCAACAACACCAGCACCGCACCACCACCACCAGCGCACCAACGGCACCTTCAACCCATCTTCTTCCTCCTCCTCCTCCACCATGACCTTCGATTTTTCCTGTAACTTATTGCTCGAGCAACAATCTCAATCTCTCCTCGCTCACCTGGTGGAGCAACTACAATGGTGGCCGAACGACGGTGGCCGAGCAGCGACGGTCGCTGAGTGACGGTGGCCGAGCAACGGCGGGCGAACAACGGTGGCTAAGCGGCGGAAACCCTAATTTCAATTCCCTTGTGAGCTAAACAGCGTTGTTTCCGTGAAGCCATCCATGTAGGACGGCAAAACGGCGTCGTTTTCTTAAGGAGGACCCGAAAACGACGTTGTTGAAAGGCCTATAGATTTTTTTTTTTTTAAAAAGCCACGTAATCATTTTGGCCGGAATTTTTCGCTGATGGCACCAAAGTGATCGTTTTTCCTCCGATTTGGCACTTAAGTGATCCGACGGAAACTTTTGGCACCAAAGTGAGCGCCGTACACAAGTTTTGGCACTGATAGTATACTTATCCCTAGATTTTAGTGTGCAATCTGTTAAAGAAATATATTAATATTACAAAAAACCTTAAACTATGCCGACTACAATATAAATACACCGAACTTTTTTTTTTGGTAACCCAGGGAACCTCCGTGTGCCGCTTCACGGTTGGAGTAAATCTTGGAGGGAGTAGAGTCATCACCATCCTTGTTCCCTAGATAAGTTGTGGGTTCCTTTCAAACAAGGCAGACGATGTAGGGATTCGAACACTAGACCTCTCGAAAGGAACCAGCGCCCAACCACTACGCCGCCGCCACGGGTGGTAATACACCGAACTCTTTTTGTATAATGAAAAACCCTAAATTTACCCACTTTAACACAAATATCCCCCCCTTTTTTTTTGTATTATAAAAAATCCAAAATTTATATCAATGTGACAAAATACTTGAATGGAACTGTAATAAAAGGTATATATATCACATATAAGTTTGGCATTTGTATTATAGTGGATAAGTTTAGAGTTTTTGGTGATTGAGTATATGTGTCACAGTGGGTATAATTTGATTTTTTTTTTTGGTGGTATTTGCCCAAAAAAAAAAAACGGTAAGATGTGGATAAATTTATATATAGGCCTAGCTCATTTTCGTGGGATATACATATAAGCATTTATTCGACATAGTATACTAGGTTTCGATAAAAAAAAAATACATAGTATACTAGGTAACAATAGTAGGGGTTAGTTAGCCACGAGCAATTTGTCTAACATATCTTCCCCACCTAAAATCACATGTAAATCTAACTTATTTCACAGCACTTGGATTCATCAACTATCTTCTATATTCATCTATCTATATTCATCTATTGCCAGCAGCTTTCGTATCACTTTTGGCCCCCTATTTTTCCAATGAATTATATGTACTTGGAACATTCTAAAGGAGTAGTTTTATGATTTGAACGCATATTTTGAAATAAATAACTAATCTGGAAAAAAAAAACAAAAGTAAGAATTTAACTTTGATCCACTTTTCTGACTTGCAACTCTGGGACCATATTTTCTCTCAATATCTCTATCATATATTCTTTTTCCCTCAACTTTGAGTATTAATTAGTATCGTGTCATTGAAGGTAAATTATTTACGTCTGTATCCATACCCATCCTTTAAAAGTGCATATCCTTTCTTTATCTCCACTTTTAGTTTACGTAGAAGTTTGAATATCTTTCTTACCAATGACTTTTTAAAAGGCCGAAATCATTAAACTACTGAGAACAAGAAGCCACAACCTTTTACATTCGAGAACCATCCATTTACCTAAAAAGAAAAGGAAACTATTATTGATTTCCTCTTTGACATATTCAATTATTTTACCATTTTTAAATAAAAACGGCATAAATGATTTATGAATTTTAACTCAATATGTAATGTGATTTATGATCTTTTAATTTGTTCACTATGGTTTTTGAACTCTTGATTCTTGATTTTTGACTCAATATATAACGTGGTTCATGAATTTATTTACTGTGGTTCTTAAACTCTAGTTTAATATATAATGATGTCCTCTTTTAATTTGTTCCTATACTTTTGGTACATGTTCAATCTACTCATTGGATTATATGAAAATGCCCAATATTATCTCACATTGAGTATTTTCATATAATTCGATGACTAAAATGAATATGTACGAAAAGTCTGGGACCACATTGAACAAATTAAATATTTATGAATGACATTGTATATTAGGCTAAAATTTAAGGATTATATTGAAAAAATAAAATAAAAATTGAAGAATCACATCACACATTAATAATTTATGTCATTATTTCGTTTTAAATACGCAAAGAACTACTCCTGACTTCATGCAGGCTGCAGCTAGGCACATGGCAATGCTTGTATTTTTTTTTTTTTTTTTTGGGTGGGGGGGGGGTGGGGAGGTTATCCCCAGCACATGGCAATGCATGTATTTTGGGGGGTGGGGAGATCCCCAGCACATGGAAATGCTTGTATTTTGGGGGAGCCCCGGCACATGGCAATGCTTGTATTTTGTTTGTTTGTTTGTTTTTTTTTGGGTACCCAAAATCTGGAACCAAAGTGGGAAAAATTCTTTTTTAAATTCATTTCACGAAGAAATTTAGATAAAGCAGTTTGCGGCGTACGGTTGTTATTTTGATTAGCCACGCCAACCAATCCCTAGAGTCAAAAGGAGGTATTTAACTCCTGAATGTATTAAATTTGGCGCGCCTCGCGAATCAAAGAGTGAATAAGACTACATGCCTTAAATTTTCTTAACACTTATGAGGAGTATTATAATTTTTATCTAACTCTTACTTAAGTATCATAACTTACTATATGATCACTTAATTGTTATAACTTTTTAAAAATATTCACCTAAGTGTTAGAAATTCGACATTACATAACATTGTGGTAAACATTTTTAAAAAGTTATAACACTCAAATGGTTATTATAAAAAAGAAGAAGAAGAAGAAGTTATGACACTCAAATAAGTGCCATAAAAAAGTTATAGTACTTATGATATCCTTATCTCTTACATTGATGATGTGTACTCTAATTTTCTATCTATATAAAAAGCCTTAATGAACATTGAGGTATCAGAATGTTTTTAAACAGGCTACTTCAATCACATATCCAAGCCAAGGCAGGATCATTTATAATTTGAAGGATGTAAAGGTACTCCCTCCGGTGCTGCAATCAATCTTAATCGATGACCAACGGCTCGTTTATTACAGACATCAAATATGAGATCGATAGAGGCATCAAATGGCAATCCTTATGATCCATGGTTTCTCGATCAATCTCAACCATTGATGTTTATAAATGAGGTGGTCAGCAGGTATGATTGATTAAAACACCGAGGGAAGTACCTTGCAAATAGAGATCTATGTACGACTAGTTGGTACTAACTCACCAAATCGCAGCCCCATTCGGTGCGCTATGTTACCTCCGGCACTGTCTCCGGCCACGTACACCTTCCTCAAGTCCGCGTACGCACTCAGCCACTCATCAGGACCATCACCACCCAAATGCGATGACACCCATTCAAGTGCGGTCCATGAATCGTCGTAGGCCGCCGGTAGTGGATGCTCCGGTGCTCTCCTATAGTGAACGGACACGGCGACCACATTGGCCTCTGACACCAAGGAGTTCAGGTAGTTATGGTACATGGGAGAGAATGGAGTTTCCAAGCAAAAGGCGCCTCCATAGAAGTAAACAAGAAGTGGGAGTTTTCTTCTTTTTGCACCGCAGTGACTGTTGATGGTGTTTTCTGTTCGGATGTAAACCCTAGCAAAGAGGCATGGTGTCGAGGCCGAGATGATGACGTCCTTGGACAGGACACCGGTGTTCTGGTCGAACGATGGAGGGACGGTGGCCGTGCCCTCGAGTCGTTCCACTCGGCCGTCTTTGTAGACTCGAAGGTGTGGAGAGAAATCATGGGCTATTTCAGAAGAACTCATGGGAT
This sequence comes from Eucalyptus grandis, assembly GCF_016545825.1. NCBI lineage: Eukaryota > Viridiplantae > Streptophyta > Magnoliopsida > Myrtales > Myrtaceae > Eucalyptus > Eucalyptus grandis. The sequence continues at coordinate 28,323,845 of NC_052618.1, read as the reverse complement.
TTGCAGGACTACTCAGTTGTGCTGTGTAATGAAAATAATACCGGGGTCTCCTTCTAGTTTGGGAGTTTCTTTGTTCAATTATTAATAAACAATGCTAGCAAAACAGCGCACAACAGTTGTTATTGACAGCAACTGTGGCATGTGGGCCATGAGTTGAAGTTTATCCTTTCGATATATGAAATATGTTTGTGAAACCATCACGTATTGTCCAGCAAAAACTGAGACTTTAGACACGATATTTGTATAAAATAAAACACTCAAAAATAAACAATTAAGCATGAAAAATTGAAATTAATTAAATTATGCACGTTGTTGCCGGGTAGCAGCTTTTTCTCTCAATCACAACATGTGGCCCACTTGCCCCCGTTACTTTACTATTTTGCATTATTTATCGTATTGATACATGGGAATGACTCTCTTTATTCAATTATTTAATGCATTATTACGTGGCATTAGCCTTTGCCGATTAAAGAATTCGCGGGACTGTCGCCTCGGCATCTCCTCCGTCCTGAGCAATCTTTTTCTGAGAAGATAATGTAAAAATAAGGCGGGAGATCTGACAAAACTTAAACCTTGTGCATTCCATTACAAGTTACTCAACTATGGAATTTTTATTCTCCATAAATTCCCCAATCTTGTGCAACACGCTAGGCTTGACCTTCAGGTTCGACCCGCCTCAACCCTTGCGCACCTAGTGATCATCTCGATGTCCAATTATACGCAACAACTGACGACTTCTGGTCTTTGTTTATTGATACATTTCATCCGGCAAGAATGAAAAGAATTCATATAAGATGGCTTTGAAGAAGTCATATGAAATCATTTAACATTATCAAAATATCTAACCTTGTTTGATAGCAGAATTCTATTTTTCCGTACTCAAAAGTATAGAGTTTTCTTTTTGGGAAAAATTAATTAATCAGGAAGAATAGAATCCAATTTTTAGGTGTAAATACACTACTTTTAGATAATTATTTACCTCAAAATGTTACAAATAGTTACTGGCAAAAATCTTTCATAATAGAACAAAGTCTCATATGAGGTCCTTCTGACCAATCTTTTTATGAGTAGATTATCTAAAAATAATGTCTCGGCATCTGTTCTCTTGTCTTGACCAATCTTTTTATGAGTAGATAATCTAAAAAAAATGTGGAAGTTCCGATAAAACCATTGAAGCATGTGCAATCCTGTGGGCTCAGTGCGCATCTCACTTCAAGCTCCGTGTACACGATCCATTACAAATTTACTCAAATATGGAATTTTTATTCGGCATGAACTAGCCAATCTCGACGGGGACAGTTGGCCCTGACTAGATCGCGAGGTGATTTGATTTAATTTTTTTGTTTGGTCGAAAGGTAATTTGATTTGGGTGAGTAAACAATTGTAGCAGTGTCTGACAAATAAAAAATTATCGCTGCACTTTCAACCGTTAAAAAATTGAGCCGCTACGATTTTTGTAAGGTTTTTATGACAAATATTTAGACACGATAACTTACCGCAACTTTTTAGCTGCGTCCGTCCAATATCGAAGTAGTTTTTCGAGTTGTTTTGACCCGTGAGGTTTCGAACTAGGAGCCATATCGTGCCCAAAAGAACTTGAAATATTAGAATGGAAAAAGAGAGAAGAGCAAGAGGGCCATTTGCCAGCTTTGCTAGAGGGTCGCCAGCCCTTAGCAAATAATGGCAGAGGGTTGCGAAACCCTATGCAAGCAACCGCAAAAGGGTTGCCTGACCTTAAACGAAAACGGAAGAAGGCCAGTGACCCTCCATGGGATGTATTAGAATAATTTCTATGATTTTCTCTACTTATTTTGATTATACATATACATATATATATATATATATATATATATATATCTGATTTGATTACATTCGATTGGTTTATATAGTCATTTAATAAAACCTAAGCTATCCATGTACTCCTTTTTTGACACATTGAAATACACATAATTTTGTCAATTATTATTTTCTGCATTAGTCTTAGCTAAAAGATATATAAATATTTCTAATAGGATCTTTGCCTACATTAATACCTAAATTTTGATTAGATTTTTAATTAAGCCTTAATTTAATTTAGGGAAAATTTCAAATAAGGACCCGAAGTGAATCTTTTTTCTCAAATAAGGACCAAAAATGAACTTTATGTCAAATAAGAACCCAAAGTGGATCAATTGTTTCAAATAAGGACTCAAAGTGAATTTTGTGTCAAATAAGAACTCAAAGTGATCAAATTCAGGTTCTTATTTGGAATTGATTTAACTACTTCGGGTTCTTATTTGAGACAATGGGTTTACTTTAGGTCTTTATCTGACACAAAGTTTATTTCGGGTCATAATTTAAGAAAACTAGTCAACTTTGAGTCCTTATTTGAAATTTTCTCTTTAATTTATTTTTCCTTTTTTTTCGGATAATAAATAATAATAATAAAAAAACCATAAAAAATAATAAAAAAACAAAAGAAGAAGTAGCCTATCAAGGCCGAGCCTTCGCACTTAGACCCTTAGAGACTTCGGGGAACTCAAAGAGCGAGCGAGCGAGAAAGGTAGAAATCGGGTTGTAAGTTCAAGCGACCTTCCACCAAGAGACTTCAGGGAAGGCCGGTGGCAAGCGAGCTTGTCGCGACCTCTTTTTTTTGACGCCTGCGATCGGGTACGAGCGCCTAAAGGAGGCTAATGGCTCGGCTGAATTTATTAAGCATGGACTCTCCCAAGTCCACCAATTCACGACTTAATCGTTCAAGTTTTTAACCCGTAAATTAATTTTAAAACGGAGTCGCCACTAATCGGTTTGGGGTGGGTCGATTAGAAACCCAAGCGAAGTATCGGGAGAAATACTCGCTCCTACGCAACCAGAGAAATTAGGATCGGGGACTTGATTATACTAGTTAATTACTAATGCCCTTTCGGTACCTAATCCCGTTTAAACCCTAAGGCTTTTGGATGTTTGAGGGATTTTCCATGCATTTTGGGAGGAAATTTTTCTTTTAGTCTTTTTTCTAATTTTTTGGACACAAAAAGGATTTTTTTGGATTTTTTGGTATTTTGGAAAAATACAAGTCTTTTCGGCTTTTTCTTAATTTTTTGGCTTTTTCATGAATTTTTGGCTTTTTTTGGATTTTTGGCATTTTTTTTTTTTGGGAAATAAAATATATTTTAATATTTTACAAAATATTTTTGGAAAATAAATTATTTTTGATTTTTCTCGATTTTTTAGAAAATAAAACATTTTTCGACATTTTCTTAAATATTTTTTGATTTTCTGGAAATTAAAACATTTTTTAATATTTTTTTGAAAATAAAACACTTTTTGATTTTTTGAAAATAAAATATCTATTTTTTATTTATTAGAATATTATTTTATATTAAAATAACAAAATAAAACCAACCCGGGTCGAATCCGAGGGTTGGGTCCGACCCGGATTTTTCGCTTTTTTTTTTTTTTTTTTTTAATTTTATTTAAACGACGCCGTGGCCGGGCGTTTGGGGACGCCCGGCCCGGCCCGACGACCCGGGTTCCTAGCGGAGCCCTACCCGGGTTTGACCAGGAAACCCAACCCGGAACCGGAAACCGGGTCGGACGGACCCGCGAGCCGACCCGGTCCCAGCCTCCTTTCTCCTTCGCTCGCTCACGGCGCTGGTGTGGGGGAGAAGCGTCACTGGCGACGACAGCAGCGACGGCGGCCACAACGGCGGCGACGACGGGCTAGACGGCGGCCACAACACGACCGACAGTGGCGACAAAACGGTTCCGGCGAGGATGAGTGAGGATGGGTCGTGCCGGTGTGGCGGCGGCGGCACGGTTTGAGAGGGGGGCGTGATGACGACTACGCGACCGAGGCGGCGGATACAGTGGTGGTGGCGACAAAGGGCTGCGGTGTACGGGCGGCGGATTGGCGACGGCGTCCCTGCAATTTCCAGATCTGGTGCAACCTTGGCTGGTCGGTCGCGGCACGTCATTGGGGCGGGGACGGTAGCGACGAGCCGCGGTTGCAACGGTGGTGCAGAGCCTCCGGCTTCACAGATTTGGCGTTCCCTCCTCCGGCTCCCCTCGCTCAGCCTTGATTTTCTCTCACTCATGCCAGATCCGAGCCTCCACCGGCCGGATCTGACCTTCTCGAAGTCGCTCGCTGCCGGCCTTCCTCGAAGTCTCTCGGTGGAAGGTGGGCTAAGCTCGCAACTTGAGTTCTCTCCCTCGCTCGCCCTTCAATCCTTCCCGATGTCTCTCAATGAAGGATCTCCGAGCTTGCGATTATTGTTCTTCGACGAAGGTGGTGCCCTTTTATAGGCGTGGGAATTCGGTCGACGAAGCTTCGACCGCCGGTGCCCTTCGCGCGCCGAGCGGTTCTCCTCGGCTAAACCGGCGTCCCATCCGAGCTCATCCAGCGAAGCGTGCTCGGCATTGATGGCGCTCAAGATCTTATCTTCTCCGACCGATGTCGGCCTACTCCTCTCGGCCGTAGGCCGTCCTTCGCGCGCGTCGTCGTCTTCTGTGCGCGTGAGTTGCAGAGGCGTAGGGGGAAGAAGAAGGAAGAAGGAAGAAGGAAGAAGAAGAAAAGAAGGGGGCCGGGCTTGGGGGAAAATGGTGGGCCTTGGGCCTACGTGGAAAAGAAAAAGAGGGGGCTGGGCTGGCTTTTGCTTTTCTTGCTGTTTTTTTTGTTTTTTTGTTCATTAATAAAATAAAAACTTAATTAATAAACCTAATTAAAATTAAGGTGTCAACAGAGCCCAAGAGAGAGGAGGAGGCTGAGCGAGAGAGGAATTGGAGGGTGGAGGGCCAGATCCGGCGGGAGAAGACTCGCCATCACCAACACAACTGCTGCTCCACCACCGTTCCAACGCTGTTCCTGCTGCTGTTGTGGCTGCCACCCGAGCGGTGCCGCCGTCACCCCCAGATCCACAGCTGCTCTGGAGTTAAAAAAAAAAAAAAAAAACCGGCGCGACTCGGAGCCCCATCGCGAGATCCACCGCGCTGGGCCGCTGTCGCCTCGCCAAACCTAGCGCCGCCGCCGTCCGTCCGTCGCCGCTGCCCACACCGCCATGCCGTGCCAACGCTGCAGGTAACAGCCACCGCTTGCCGTGTCGTCTCCAGTGAAACCCTAGCAGCCGTCCCTACGTCTCGGCTCGGATCGGACAAGCTAACTGCTCGCCGTCTCGACGATCTGCCACCACCTCGCCTTCACGCCCGCCAGCCGCAGCTGGTTAGCCGCGCACGGTCACACCAGCTAGCGTCCATCATCCACCGCCGTCTCCTTCCCTATAGACAAGCCGCGGCAGAAAGGGGAGTCGAATCGGGTTGGCCAGGTCGGACGCGTGACTCGGCACCCTAGGGTTTAGTCGATCAAACCAGTCGTCGGTCGGACCCGGCCGGCGTCCGGGTTGGGTTTGTTCAAGTGGCCGGGTAGCCTTTGGGCTGGAATTCTTTTAAAGAAGCGGGCCGAGTCGGTTTGGGCTTTTGTGTTTAAAAATCCCGGGCGGACCCGTCCGCGTCTTGGGCGGACAACCCAGGTCGGACCCAACCCGGAATCCAACCCGGTTCGTTTTTATATTATAATAATAAAAAATAATATTTTAAAAAATAATAAAAAATAATTTATCTTCCAAAAAATCAAAAAATAAAAAATATCCCATTTTTCCTAAAAAAGCCAAAAAAAAAAAGTCCGAAAAAGTCAAAAATGATTTATTTTAAAAAAGATCAAAAATAAAAAAAAATTGCTTTTTATGTCCAAAGAATGAGAAAAGGATCCAAAAATGCTTTTCCTCCGCAAATGTATGGTAAATCCTTCAAAAATTCAAAAAACCTTATGGTTTAAATAAAATTAAGTACCGAAAGGGCATTAGGGATTAACTAGTATAATCAAGTTGCCGATTCTAATTACTCTAGTTGCATAGGAGTGAGTATTTCTATCGATACTTCTCTTGGGTTTCTAATCGACCCACTCCAAATCAATTAGTGGTGACTCATTTTAAAATTAACTTATGGGTTAAAAACATAAAATTATTAAGTCGTGAATTAATAAACTTGGGAGAATTCAAGTTAAGTCTAATAGACTTAGTCAAACCATCAACCTTGGCGCTCGCCCCGATCGGACGCCCAAAAAAAAAAAAAAAAGAGGTCGCAACAACCACTTGTTCAATTGTTTATATATTTATTTTTTCAAATTTTTCTTAGGGCTAACATGACACTTAGTGGACATTATATTAGGACCATGTAGTCGCCATGCTAACATTTTGTCAAAAACTTGGTTGGAACTTGGCCGAAATACATCAATTTGCTTAAGTACATTAGGTGATTGAAACCACAATTCAGTGGTCATGTTGTGAATGCCACCTAAGTTTTGTGATCGCATGCGGAACTTATCCGGTAGGCCAGGTACACAGATATCATGAGCAATATCATTTGGATTTGTCCTTTCGAGAGAAGGGAACTAACAATTGACTTCTCATGATAAATGAAACTCATTCAAGTAACTGGGTCGTTTGCCAATTGATAACCATATAGATTGACTCCATATCTTGCGAAGACTTAATGAAACAAGTAAATGTCCCTTATTGGTTGGTCAAAAGAAAGACCAAGGAATCAATGCAAACGTGCCTATATCAAGTCAATGTCACCATTTCAAATGAAAATTCTTTCCTTCCACATATTACAGACTCTCGACAATGGCAGAGCATATATAAACATCAAAATAATGCAAAAACGCTACGAACTTTTCTTCTTCTCTTCCTCCTCCCCAACATAATTTTTCCGCTTCCATTTCACATTAAACTTAATGGAAACAGAAGTAGTTTATGAGTTGCTTCCTCTCCTAAGGGTTTACAAGGATGGACGAGTAGAGAGACTCAGGGAAAAAGCCACCGTCCCTCCGTCGGTCGACGAGAAAACTGGCGTCCAATCGAAAGACCTGACCATTTCGTCAGACGGTGCCGTGTCGGCAAGGCTTTACGTCCCACAAGCGGCAATGGGTTGTCCCCTGAGGCTCCCCGTTCTCGTGTACTTTCACGGAGGCCGCTTCATAGACCACTCAGCTTCGTCACCAATCTACCACAACCATCTCAATACCCTCGTCGCAGAGGCTAACGTCATCGCCATCACCGTCAATTATAGAAGGGCACCGGAGCATCCTCTACCGGTGGCTTATGATGATTCATGGACTGCCCTCAAATGGGTGGCCTCTCATTCCGCTAGAAACGGCCCCGAGGAATGGTTGAATTCTAATGCCAATCTAAAGAAGGTAATCTTGAATATTCAATTTTTTATCTTCCGTTTGTAGCCTACTTTTTTTTTTTTTTCGTTTGAAATTTCGAGACTACTCAATGACATATAGATACGAGTCCATTCTCATTATATCCCTCAAATGAATGTATAAGCTCTTATTTGAGGTGTTCAACATTGAAAAAGTGCAACTTTAAGCTCTAACAGTTCGAGGGAAAAAAAATGGTAAAAAAGCACACTAAACACCTAGACACTTGTTAGTCTGAGATTTCTGTTTCTTGTTTGTGCTTTTTGTATGTTTTGTCCCAAAAGGTCTAGACGATTTTTTAACGAATTGATCGAATTGCGATTTCTTGAAATAGGCGACAATATATTCCCGACTTAAGGAACACTTTTTATTGGTCTGAACTTAATGAAGAGTTAACTAAATAGGATATATTTCACGTTGATTGTGCTGCTAAGTTTTAAAAAAAAAAATGATTTTTTTTTTTTTGGTCGTAGAGGTAAATTTCTAGAAGAATCGATATGTTGCAAATGGTAGTGGTAAAAAACATTACCTGCCGCCTAATATAGTTTCTGATGACCTATCAACACTTTTATAAATTTACCAACTCCTTTCACAGTTTCTAAATTACCAAAATTTCTATTTTTTACCAACTTTTACTTGTTTTTTTTTCTTAACAATGCCTTAATATCTACTAACTCTTGTATAAATTTATCCGTCTTTATTCAAGTGACTTACCAATATTTATTTAAATTTTTTCCTAAAGATATGAAATATTCTATTGAGTTACCACTTTTATTTGTCTTGCTTACCAATTTTTTTAACTTTACTAACTCATTTTCAAAATTACCAACCTCAACAAGTGTTATTACTAACTTTTCTCCAACTAGAGTTATTACCAACAAGTATTGCGTTACCAACTCTTATTTGACTTATTACCCACATTAATTTGGATTTTTTAAAATTACCAACAACACTTAAATCTGCAGAAAAAACTTCTCTTATCTTTGACCAACTTTTTATTTACGGCCCATACTAACAAAATACTTAGAAAAAAAGGGACACCTATCATTTTTTTTTACCAACATTTTTTTTTTGCACTCACCAACATTTATTGATGTTAAGTAGCATGGGAAAAATGTTGATAGGTTGTCTGTAAAATAAACAAAAAGTGCCTTATCCCACATAAAAAAGATAGGAGTGTGTGGGTCAATATATAAGTGTGGAAGTCTTCCAAAATAACAATTAAAGACAATGGGCTAAGTGAGCGTGTCCCTACAATACCTATGTGGAGGTGTCCGATTATTAGGCGCATTATAGAATTTTGCACACTTGCCACTAGAAATCACAATTGGCACTACTCAGTGATTATTATTCATGATTTTTTTTTTATTCAAGCGATTATTTTTTATAATGGTTGTTAGGCATCTTACAACCTTTGAAAGGTTGTATCTTTTCAGAATTGATTAAATTTGGAATAAAATTATTATTATTATTATTATTATTATTATTATTATTATTATTATTATTATTATTATTATTATTATTATTATTATAGTTTTAATTTACAATTTGTCTTCTGTTCTTAAAGCAACGTTTCAGAGTGAAGATTGTATCTATTCTAAAACATTGTTATAAATTTGTTGTCTTCGTCTCGATATTTTTTACAAGTATTATTTTTAATTGTTTCCTTTCAAGAGTTCTTTGAGAAATAGCAGAATTACTATCCAGTATTTTCATTTGAAACATTATTCTATTCTAAAGGATTTTTGCCAATAATTATTAATAACATTATGGGGTAAATAATTCCTTAAAAAAATACATTCACGCCTCAAAATCCTATTTCTTTCTTCCCGATTGATTAGTTTTCCCCAACAAAAGAAGTCCCATACTTTTGGGTATGGAACAATAGAATTCCACTGTCTAAAATGGTTAGATATTTTGACAATGATAAATGATTTCATATGACTCCCCCACAGACATCTTATATGAACTTGTACTCTGAGAGTAGTTTTCATTCTTGCCGGATGATATGCATCAGTAAATAAGGAGCAGAAGTTGTCAGTTGTTGCGTATAATTGGACATAGATGATCATTAGAAGGGCAAGGGTTGAGTCAGGTCGAATCTGAAGATCAAGTCTAGCGTGTTGCCCAAGTTCACCTGTCATATAAAACTATTATATAGTAATTTCTGAATTGGGGAAGCTCGGGATTGGACCAAAAATGAGTGGGTCAAGCTTTCTTATGCTTATTTATCTCTCGGATTAGGAGAGCCGAGCGGACAGACCATAAGTTTTTTTTTTTTGGTCGAAAGAAAACATATATTAGATCAAACGGTAGTACAAGCAGATGCTAAAGCTTCCGAAGAGGTGATATCCTGGAAAATAAAGGGAGGGAAAAGAAGCCAGTTGCGTACTGGGCCATGATCTCGGTGGGCTTTAGAAGCCCAATCAGCTGCTAGGTTTGCTGTTCGGCGAACATGGTGGAGAGAGATATTAGGGCATCGAGAATACACTTCGCGTAGAATCGCAAAAAGATGGCACTCCATCCATGGTGGCTACTGCTGTTGCTGAACGATTTCCACTAACGACAGACAATCAGACTCAATCACGATGTGTTGAAGATGAAGTCCCTGCTGGATCAGATGTTGGATAGCCGATATGAGAGCATAGATTTCAGCTTGGAGGCCGATTGGGCTGGAACAGTTCTGGTAATCACATCGGTAAGAACTCCTTTACAATCTCTGTAGATACACGCAATTGATCCATCCTCCGACCCTGGTCGAAAAGCCCCATCAACATTACATTTAAGGCATCCCTTTTCAGGCGGTTTCCATCTCCGATTTGAACTGACCAGGTTGTTGTTGATCCGTTGTACAGAGGGGTGTAAAAGCATGATGATTCGGCTGTGGGCTAAGGCGTTGTCCACGGCTTGGAGAGGATCTAGTTGGTGTTGCCGAAAAACTGCGTTGTTTCTTTGTTGCTAGATCTCCCACAGCAAACTAGCGATCACTTTGAAATCAGGGGACGCCTTTGGGAGGGTAGCTCGGGTGGCAACCCAGGCATCAAAACGTTGAACCGAGGTAGGTGAAATCGAGACCCTAACTTCTTCATGATTCCATATGTTTTGTGTCCAAGGGCAGAAAAAGAAAAGATGTTCAATCATTTCTGGAATGTTGAGGTTACAAAGTGTACAGTAGGGGTTAGGGGAAATATGACATTGATAGAGATTAGCTTTTGTAACAATGGCGTTTTTACAGGCTAACCACAGAAACACTTGAAGCTTAGGAACAGTTCACATATGCCAGATTTTCCTCCATAACTAAGCAGGGGTGTTATAAGAGGATGAAGCTACATTAATTGGGGTATTTTGGGTCGAAGAGATATAATGATAACAGCTTTTCACTGTGTAGGTACCGGAAGAAGTAGTAGTCCACACTAATTGATCATGCAGGAGCGAAGGGTTGAGAGTTGTATTCAAAATAGCTTCACTGACCTGGGCATCAAAGAAAGTGGTAACAAGAGAGGTCTTCCATTCCGATCTTGGTAAGTCTATTAGATCAGCAACTACATCAGGTTCTCCCTCCTCTGCTACTCCTCCTATATGACCAAGTGGTAGTAATGTATCTTCTCTTATTCGAATCTGTGATCCATCCCCAACGAGCCAACGAAGTTTAGCTGTAATAGTATCTCGACCTTTTAACATACTCTGCCACCCCCATGAAGGTCGATAGCCTGATTGGGCATTTTGGAAAGAGGAATACCTAAAATATAATCCCTTGAAAAGCTGACTCCATATAGCATTAGGTTGTTGTAAAAGACGCCAAGCTTACTTACCAAGCATTGCTTTATTGAAGTTAATCAAATCTCTGAATCCTATCCCCCCTGATGCTTTTGACTGCTTCAATTCTGACCATTTTTGCCAATGAATTCCAGATTGATTGTTGTGTTTGCTCCACCATAATGCTGAAATCTTCCTCTCTATTATCTGCAGAGCGACAAGGGAAGCTTAAAGATGGACATGGCATATTGAGGTAAGGCCTAAATTACTGATTTCAGCAAGATTTCCTTGCCACTTTTTGATAAGAATTTTTCCTTCCAACCAGCTAATTTAGTATTGACTCTTGCCAGGATCCAAGAGAACATCTCACGTTTGGAACGACCCCAATCAGAGGGGATGCCCAGGTACTTACCATATTTACTGACCAATGGTATTCTCAGTTCATTTGCTAAATTGGTTTGTAAGGAGATAGGCAGTGTTTGCTGAAAAATAAACCTGATTTGTTCCGGTTAATGAGTTGGCCCGTAGCTAGGCAATATTGGTTTAGGATATTAGCAAGATTTTGGCATTCAGAAATTATGGCTTTTAGGAAGAATACTGAGTCATCAGCAAAAAACAAGTGGGATAACTTAGGACAGGCTCTATTGAATTGAATCCCCTGTAGGTGACCCATATCCACAGCTTGGCTGATAGTAGTTGATAGAGCATTAGCAAGTAGAATGAAAATATATGGGCATAGGGGGTCACCTTGGCGAAGCCCTCTAATAGGCTGAAAGTAAGGGAGCTGTTCCCCATTAAAGCGAATACTAAAGGAAGCCGTAGTAATGCAAGCAATAACCATAGTAACCTAACTGTCATGAAAGCCCAACTGCTGTAAATAGGCTTCCAAGAAATCCCATTCAACCCTATTGTAAGCCTTCTGCATATCTGTTTTCAAAATAAGATTGAATCTTTTCTTGCATGTTCTTACTTTAAACTGATGAAGCACTTCTTGCACCACCATGATATTGTCTTGTATCTACCTGTCACCGAAAAATGCTGCCTATTCTTTTGATATCAAAGTAGGGAGCCAAGGCTTAAGTCTGTTGGCCAGAATTTTCGAAATAATCTTATAAGCGAAATTACAAAGACTGATGGGTCGGTACTGGTCAATGCTTTCTGGATGGTGAACTTTAGGAACGAGGGCAATTATTGTTCTGTTTAGTCTAGGAGGCATACAACCTGTTGTGAAGAAATCTTGAACTATTTTAATGATAGTTGTTTTGATGATATTCCAGTGTTGCTGATAGAAGAGGCCATTAAGGCCATCAAGTCCAGGAGCCTTAGAAGCACCAAACTGGAAAGTAGCCTAGTAAATCTCCTCCTCTGTTACCCCACTCATCAATTGTTGATTCATTTCAGGTGTTACCACAGCTGGACATTGCTCTAAAAATGGACGAAAATCCTGGTATCCCACATAGTAATATAATTGAGAAAAGAAACCCATTGTCATAGCCTTGAGCTGTTCTGGTTCCCTGATCCAAGTCTGGTTAGCATCTTTAAGCATAGCAATTCTACTTCGTTGTCTCCTTTGCATAGTACAGGCGTGAAAGAATTTTGAATTTTTATCTCCCCATTTCAACCAATGAATCCGTGAGCGCATGGCCCAGAACTGCTCCTCTTGATTCCACAGTTTTTGGATTTCAATTCTAATAGCAGTGGCTTGCTCCTTATCGCCAGTCTGATTAAATTTTCCTATTGATAATTGTCTGCAGTTGATGTTGTAATTAGGAGATTCGCTGATGGCCATTACTAAACCTTGCCTTACTCCAGCTAGCTAACTGATCAGCAACTGCTTGCAATTTAGAGACCAAAAAGGTATTCCTTCTCTCCCAAGTCTGTTTTATTACCTCTTGACATTCTTGATCTTGACTCCAGAAAGCGTCATAATGAAAGGTCTTTGCTCGCTTGACAGATGGAGAACGAGTGTGCAGCAGTATAGGACAGTGATCCGAACCTATAGGTGGTAGGGCAAACACTTCTGCAGAAGGGTATGATAGCATCCAATCCGTGGAGCAAAAAACACGATCTAACTTCTCCTTCACCAGAGCATCCCCTGCTCGATTATTTGACCAGGTAAATTCACATCATTTACTGTGCAGTTCAAGTAAAGCACGGTCATTGATTAAATTTCTAAAGGATATCATTCGCGAGGTAATGGCTGGTCTTTTTCCCATTTTCTCTTAGGGGGAAAGGAAATAATTGAAATCACCTACACACAGCCAAGGTAAATGATTTGCAGTAGATATTACCCTAATTGTATCCCAAAATGCCTAGCGTGTTTGATAAGTTGAAGGGGCGTGCAGGCATGTTAAATGCATCGAAGCAACTGTCAAAGGGTCAAGGACTATGAGATCTACAAAGTGATCATCTGACTGTACAATAGTAACATCAAACAGGCCAGTCCAGAACACAGCAAGTCCACTTAAGAAGCCAAGTGGATCTTTCAAAAAAGAGTGAGGGAAGTGAAATCTTCGCTGTAAGCTAGTCACAACTTTCTATACATTCTTTGTTTCCATTAGAAAAACGATGTCGGGCTTTTCAGAGGCTAACAATGCCTTCAGTGCTTGAATTGTCAGGGGATTGCCAACCCCTAACAATTCCAACTCAGGAGTTTCATTTGGAAACGATGGCTGTTGAGGGCCAGCCACTAAAGCCCAAGGAGCAGGATTGTCTGCCACAATCATAGGAGTGTCCATAAGGTGGGTTTCATCAAAGTCTGCAGAGTAATTAAGTCGAGTGTCATAAGGTGAGTATCTTTTGGTTTTCTCACTTGATCCCCCAATTGGCATTGGTCGAGGGAGTTTGGGTTTCTTCTGTTGGGGAATGTCCAATGAAGGTAGCTGAATGCTCTTCATCTTTGCCTTTGCAAGTACCAACTCTATAGTTTTCGCTATTGGGTTGACAGAGTTCAGATGCGTGAAAGTCCCTGGTGGTAGAACAGGGGCCAAAACAGGGGCCTCTGATGCAAGAATGGGAGGGAGAGCTGGGATAATGGCCTGCATAGCTGGAGGGGTTTCAGGTACTGTCTCTTCCATCTATTCTATAGGTGCTGAAGGATGATAAAAAGCATCCCAATGAGGGCTAAACCGTTTAACCTCCGCTCTCAGCCACGGGCCATAGGCCATCGTCTCGCGGCCTTCAAATTGTGCTTCGTCATAAGGGTAATCTTGACATGACGCTGCATAATGACCAAGCTTTCCACAAGAATAACAGTAGTGGGAAAGTTGCTCATACCAAAAATCTAGCCATAGGGGTTTGCCTTCAATTCTTATAAGCTTGCCTGACCTTAAAGGTGCTTGCAGGTCTAATTCTATGCGGACTCTCCCAGATGTATCCGGTTTCACTTCCAGAACTCGACCCACCTGTTGCACGGCTCTTCGAAGAAGCGGTGGAGTAGTCCACTCCAAAGGTAAGCCTATCATATGCACCCAAAAAGCGCACTTAGAAAAATCGTAACAGTGTAACGGAGTATTGGGTTGCCATGGACGTAGATGGACCAAATGACCTAAGAATAACCAAGGGCTACCCTCTAATATACGCCGTTTTTCCATTTCAGATCGAAATGTAATGATATACAGCCCGCTATCACTAGGAGAAATCTCAACTTGATCAACACGCCACGCTTTCTTCATCGTGACTTGAAAAGCAGATAAATTGACAGTAGGATTTGTGAAGATATTACCAACCAGTATAAGGCGACAGTCCTTCAGTTTTTCTGAGGCAGGTATGTCATCCCAAACCTCCAACTCCTGTTCCGAACACAGACGTCCCAGACGATGACACAACGAAGCAAGTCGCGAGGTATTTTCACTTTCATCCATAGCCAAAATATTACAGGAATTCAGTAATTTGGGTTAAGTGACAGAAACATAGTACTGAAACTAAGCTTTCAGGGGTTGCATGTTGCGGATCGCATACATGCAAATCTGAAATTGCGGATTCAAGTGAAATTGAGAAGACTGGTAGCAAACAGAAGGGGTTGAGAAGAGGATGAAGATCGCGATGACTATAAGGGATGAGAGAAACTTCGCATGCAAGGCAATCCACGAAGGCGGGATCAGTTATGGCGGAATTTGAAGTAAACAAAGGAGGGTCAAACAGAATGTGAAGTGCAGAAAGATAACTGGGAAGACGGGAGACATTGGTGAAGACTCGATCATGACGCGAGGAGAAGCTCTAACATAAACGAGAGAAAAGGATGACTTTCATTGGGCAGACCATAAGTTGATCGCTCTAATTGCATCATTATCATAATAAAATAATAAAATACTAGCTTTTGACGAGCCACAATAGATAAAAGTCAATGTGCACTTTAGGTTGACGATATAATAAATCATAAATTGGTGCTCAATCAATTGGTGGTAGTATCAATATAATAAAATCTATGGTCAATTCAAAACTTGCACTATCTCATACTTTAATACCATGTAAAATTTTATGGGGACATTACTAATTAGTTTAAATGTTTAAGCTATTAGATGAGTGGATAATATACTATTTAAAACTTGTAACACCTTAAACATGCTCTCTCCAATGATATACATTCAAGCAACGCTGACCAAAACAACAATCTATTCTCTTGTCAATTTAACTAGGTCATTTTTCGTTCTACTTAGGTATTCCTGGCTGGAGATAGCACTGGTGCCAACATAGTTCACAACATGAGCATTCGATTGGGAGAGGAAAAGCCAGAGGGAATTGAAGTTTCAGGAGTTATTATGGTGCATCCTTTCTTCTGGGGCGATGAACCGTTACCTTTTGAGACAACTGAACTTGAAAAGAGGTCCTTGGTCAAACGGTCCTGGAACATAGTGAAACCAACCAACGTTGGCTGTGATGACCCGCTAATAAACCCGACAATGGACCCTAGACTCTCGAGTTTAGGTTGCAATAGGGTTCTAATCTGTGTTGCTGAGAAGGATATTTTTTGACACAGAGGGTGGTATTACAAGGAGGTGCTTAGTAAGAGTGGATGGAAAAGAGTTGTGGAAGTGATGGATGCACCAGGGGAGGATCATGCATTTCATTTGTTTAATCCTACTTGTAATAATGTTGTGAATTTGATGAAAAATATGGTTTTTTTCATGAAGGAAGATAAATAGTGTTATGACATATTAGTGTTAGCGACTTCTTTGCTTAGGCTAAACCTCGTTTATCTCTATCTCTATTTGTATTGAAGATGAATTCCTCATGCTATTTATCTTCTTGAGATAATCTTTGTTGTCATATCAAATGCACTTTATAAGAAATGTTATACTTTCGTACTAATTTAATTTTCGGATGATTTGTCAAAGGAATGCAAAATCTCCTTCGAGTTTTTCATCGGTACAATCCTTGGGATGTGTCACCCTATAAAGTAATTTCATGTAAATTAAATGACATTATAACCTAATGCATGATTGGTCATGGAGAGAACTAGAAGGGATATCCCTCTTCGGTGGAAGAGCTTCTCTCTCTCTTTAGTGATGAGCTTTCCTCCATGGCTTCAATGGCTGCTCGCACAAATCAATCTCTGAATCCTCCACGATTTTGGCTTCGATGCTCTCTCTAGATGGCTTTGAGGGCACTCCAGATCTGGTAAGGAGATACCCAAACCCTAACCCTAATCCTTAGGGGTGATCGGTTCCCGGTTCGGTCCGGTTCCACCCAAGAATCGGGAACCGGACCGGGAGGACCGGTTCCCACTTTCTGGACCGTGGACCGGATTGGCTATCTTGGAACCGAGAACCGAACCGGACCAACCTATCCGGTCTGGTCCGGTCCGGTTCCAATGAACCATCACTTGTTTTCATTTCATTTAACAAAAAAATAAATAGTAATTACTTGTAAAGTAATGTGCGAGATTATGATCTGGTCAAGTTTTTTTATTCACTTTGTGACCAACAAAGTGACGCCCTACTAAATTAAAAATGTCAACTTTGTGGAAACAAAGAGAGCCAAAAGATTGAAATCTCCTAACGAAGAATTAAATCTCAACAGAGAGCCAAGATATTGAAATCCCCTAACGAAGCGTGCTCTTACCCACACCAAAATGCGCGGAGGAGACGAAATCCAACCACCCACTGCCCCCCCAAATGCGACATCAATACATCACAATTGCATGTCAGAAACCAACGAAGATGGGACTACAAAGTATAAATGATCAAACAACGAAGCCGCACGGCAATGAAAACATAGCAAAAGAGCTGATCGAGGATGGGACTCGGGACTCACCTCAAAGAACAAGAGGGCCTTGGGAATTGTCGGGGCAACAACGGGAGACGGGAGAGAGCGAAGAGGGAGGAACTAGGAAGGGTTTGGGAAAATGAAAGTTGAATTGAATTACCGCTGAGTTGGATCACAAAAATTGGGAAAATAGAAGTTGATGTGATGGTTACTGTATATTAAAGCAGAAACTAACATAAAAAAAGAGGGGTTTAGCCGTTCGTTTAGGTTTCAAGAGGGAAAGGCAAGTGAGGAGAATTGCAAAAAATTGGAAAATAAAAGCTGATGTGATGGTTACTGTTGAGTGTATCTCAGAAGCAAAAAAAGGGAGGGATTATTAGCTTTGAGTTATGAGAGAAGAAATGAATATGATGGTAATGGGTACTATAAATTATTTCATAAAAATATATATATATATATATATATATATATAAATGGTCGGTCCGGTCCGGTCCGGTTCCGACCTTGAAACCGGGAATCGGATCAACCGGTCACTGGTTCCAAAAATAGGAACCTGAGATCGGACCGAGACCCTCTAGGACCCGCCCGAAATCGACCGGTCCGGTCCAGTCCGACCGGTTCCCGGTTTGTGCGGTTTCCGTTGCACACCCCTACTAATCCTTTCTCTTTCGAGTCTTCCCCTCCATACTCCACGGACCCTCCCACCCACAATCCACCAAGTCTTCCCCTCCGCAACCCACAAATCCACCCACGACCCAAAGCTGAGTGGCCTTCTTATCCCTCCGCAATGCCATTCAGTGCTATTCCATACCAGCCCCACAGAGCCCCCTTCAATCTAACCCCAAACCATAGCTCCCCAAAACATTTAGCACCAGCAGAATCGATAACTTCAATCTTAGCACTAGTGCGCAATTCAGCCACAGAAAAGCGAGCTCCTACACAACGAAAAATGGAAGGTGAGCAAGAGAATGATCTGAGATTAGCAGCATTATGTAAAAGCCTAGGCTCTCTTTGGTCAGCAAGTGATGTGGTTAAGGTCTCTACTAAAATTCCTCCTACTAAAAGGCAGGAATGCAATCTCACTCTCTTTGGTAAGTTGTTCTCTAAACCTAATGTTAATTTCCAAGCCTTTACTACCATAATGAAAAAGGCATGGAAAACAGAATATGTTGCTTGTCTGCAAAAAGAACCAGGGTTATTTTCCTTCGTGTTCCAATCTGAAGAGGAGAAAGATAGAATTCTAAAAACAGGCCCGTGGTCCTTTGCAAGTAACCTTTTAGTTCTGAAGCAATGTGAGCCAGATATACCAGAGCACTATTATGAGTTTTCTTGCTGCGCCTTCTGGGTTCAAATGGGAGGGATACCTCCAGGGTGGTTTAGAGAGGATGTAGTTGCTGATTTGGCTGAAAGAATAGGCCGAGTAGTAGAGATATAGATGGAGGCTATAGGGAATGGACCAAACAAAGCAGGAAAGGTGAGAGTCGAGTTGGATTTGAATTCACCCTTAAAATCGGGGGCTATATTGGACATTGGGACTAAAAAGCTATGGGTGGAATTTAAATACGAAAGACTTCTACATTATTGCTACTCATGTGAGAGAATTGGCCACTATGCCACCAACTGTGAGGAAATCCCTTATGATCAAACTAAATGGGCAGAAAATAAGGTAGGGAAATACGAACCTTGGTTGAAGGCAAAGGTACGTGACCATAGCCCTCATTGGGAAGCCTTCTATGGAAAATTAGAAACAAATTCAGAACCTGAAGAAGTAATCCCGGAAATGCCTGCAACAGAAAATGAAATGGAAAGGGCCGTGAGAATTGAATCGAATACACGGGCTACTGCTACGCGAAACAAGAAAAGACAAGACTGTTATTCCTCTGATTATATCCAAGAAGATGCAGTTATAGACCAAAGTAAAAAAGACAAAGGGAAACAGATTATGTGTGTGGACTTCCCTAAAGCAAACTTTCAGCCAGAAGACAGCAATAGAAAGAAACCTCTAAAAACCCAGAAAACTAAAAAACAAAGGCGATTAGTAGAGAATGCCTTGACACTTGTTGAGGATATGGAGTTATTGGAAACCCCTGTTTAGATAGTAAAGGAAGGAAATGATTAGGCTTTGGTGGCTAGCCCTAATAAGCCACCGAAGACATCATGAAGATCATTAGCTGGAACTATCAGGGGTTGGGCAACCCCCCGACGTTCCAAGAGCTGAGAGCCTTAGTAGCTCTCAAAAGGCCCACTATCGTTTTTTTAATGGAGACAAAGAACAAGGAGATGATGGTTGAGGGCGTGGTTAAACATCTGAAATTTGCAAATAAACTTGTAAAGAATCCGAAAGGGATCGTAGGAGGCTTAGTACTAATATGGAATGAAGAGGTGGTGTTAAGAGTGATTTCCAGCAACAACAACTTCATTGATGTTGATTGTTATGATCAGACTAGAGGCAGCAATATGCGAATAACTTTTCTTTATGCTCCTACCAATTATGGGGAACAACTACTCTTCTGGCATCAATTAAGGGAAATTCAGGCTCAAAACACACTTCCATGGATATGTATGGGGGACTTCAACAAAATTTTATATGCTTGGGAAAAGGAAGGTAAAAGGGCAGCTGATTACTACCGAATGGTAGCCTTTCGAGATTTATTGAATGACTGCTCTCTAATGGAAATTGACAGTAAAGGTTGCACTTACACATGGACCAACAATAGAGATGGAGAGGAACTGGTAAAAAAAAAGATTAGATCACGCTCTATGTACCATGGACTAGCGAGTGACCTTCCCAAAGGTTGAAGTCCAGGCTCTCCCAGCTATCGGTTCATATCACATCCCACTCCTTATTGTGCTTCACCCTGAAAATCCGAAAAGAAAAAAACAATTCAAATTCAAAGCATATTGGTTGGAAGAAATAGAATGTAGGGAGATCATCAAGCAAGCATGGGATGAAAGTCTCTCCAATGAAAGCAACTTCACAGCCAAAGTGCATAATGTGTCAGAACAACTTGAAAGGTGGAGCAAGAACAAGTTCCCAAACGCAGCCACACACATTAAAGGGTTAAACCGGCGGTTAACAGACCGAATAAATAGACACCCTGAAAGCTACAGTAAGGAGGAATACTAGCAGGTGGTGGATCAAATTGAAAAATTATGGCGACAGGAGGAAAAGTATTGGGGGCTAAGGGCACGCATAAATTAGCTTAAATGGGGAGACAAAAACACGAAGTATTTCCACACCACCACAGTGCAAAGAAGGCAGAGAAACATAATAACTATGCTAAAGATAAACGATGACACTTGGTGTAGGGAGCAGAATATGCTTAAGCAAAAAAATCCTGGAATTCTATCAAACACTTTATGAAACTGTGGGCCCAAGGAACTTCCAGCCAGTCCTAAACTAGTGTCCCAGTCCAGTAAATGAGGAGATGAACAAACAACTAATGGAAAATGTGACAATTGAAGAAGTCAAAGAAGCGGTATTCCAAATGGGTGCACTCAAAACTCCGGGTCCTAATGGATTAAATGGGCAATTTTATCAGCATTATTGGGAGGAACTCAAAACCAAAGTCTTTCAATTAGTACATCGATTCTTTGAAACATGTATTCTTGACCCTACCCTTAACCAAACACATATTTGCCTCATCCTGAAAGTTAAAAATCCAGAAAGCATAACCCAATTCAGACCAATCAGCTTATGCAATTTCAGCTACAAAATCATCGCTAAAGTGCTAGCGAATAGATCAAAAAGATGGCTCCCAGAACTTATAACTTCCGAACAAAGTGCCTTTGTACAAGGGAGGCAGATTCAATACAACATCCTCATAGTTCAAGAAGTTATCCACTAGCTCAGAACCAAGAAGAGAACAAAGAAGTTTCAAGCTATTATGAAATTAGATATGCAAAAAGCGTATGATAGAGTGGAGTGAGACTTTATGAAGGAATGCCTACTGAAAATGGGATTTAATACAAGGTGGGTAGGGATGATAATGCAATGTGTTTCAACAGTAACTATCAGTGTGAAAGTAAATGGGGAGCCTTTGGAATATTTCACACCATCACGGGGTTTAAGGCAATTAGATCCTCTATCACCTTATCTGTTTATTCTTGTCTCGAATGTGCTATCATGGTTAATGTACACGGCTATGGCAGATGGGAGTCTACAAGGGATGAAACTTAACTCACACTGCCATACTCTATCACATCTACTTTTCACTGATGATTCTATTTTCTTCTTGGATGGGACCATATCAGAATGTCAGAACCTAACAGTAGTCCTAAACCAGTACCGTTTTGCTACGGGTCAAACAATCAACCTCAACAAATCAGGAGTAAGCTTCAGCAGAGGCTGTCCTTTAAGTCTTCAGAGGAACTTGGCTCAAGAACTCAGAGTGCCGATCATAGCTAAGACATGGAACTATCTAGGTATCCCGACGGATTGGGGCCGGTCAAAAAAAGAGATGTTCGCCTGGATCCTAGCCAGAGTAAATATGAAGATGGAGGGTTGGAAAGAGAAATTTTTGTCAAAAGCAAGAAAAGAAACGCTGATAAAAAGTGTAGTCCAGACACTTCCTCAATATGCTATGTCGTTATTTAAAATTCCCATCTCGATATGTAAATCAATTGAAAGGAGAATTGCATCCTTTTGGTGGAAGCAAAATGTAACCAGCAGCGGATTGCATTGGAAGAAGTGGGAAGATTTGAAAACGAGAAAGGATGAAGGAGGGCTTGGATTCAGAGATTTAATAAATTTCAACAAAGCAATGTTGGGAAAACAAGCCTGGAGGTTATCTCAATCCCCCATAGCCTTATGGAGTAGAATCCTTAAAGGGGTTTATTTTCCAAATGGCGATATGTGGAAGGCAGGAAAAGGGTAGCATCCATCATGGGGTTGGCAAAGCATTTTGATGGGAAGAGAAGCTATTATAAAGGAGGTCCAATGGCGAGTAGGTGATGGCAAGAAAATCAGAATACGGGAAGACAAATGGAGTGTTTGTCATAATGCAATCCCAACAAGAGAAAATATTTATAAATGAAAGGTATTACCTCATCCCATTTGCACGCTATGCAACAACCATATGGAGGTGACCGAACACCTGTTTCTTCTCTGCAAATGGACGAAGAAAATATGGACAGATCCACGAGTCAACCTCAAATGTGAACCTAATAGCATATCCTGCTTTGATAAGTGGCTCATGGACAGATTTGAAGAAAGAAGGAACTTACCCGAGAAGGAGCTACTGGTGACGATCCTCTAGTTTGTTTGGAAAGCTTGCAACAACTCGATCTTCAGAGCTCAAAAACTGGAACCGAACACTATTGTTGACCTGGCGCAAGCACATCTTCAAATTTTTAACATATGGCAGCAAAAAGAAGCCACGGAGAGTTCAGATCTGCACTCACCGAACCGCTGGAAACCACCGAAGGAAGGATGTTTGAAGTTAAACGTTGACGGCTCATGGAAACACGATGAACAGACCGGAGCAATCGCCGGCATCTTGCGGGATCACGCTGGGCAAGTGATTGACGACTTCGTGCGGCAGTTCCGAGCTTCCTCCCCTGTTCAAGTTGAAACCCTAGTAATTTTGCAAGAGCTAGAGTTTCTGCATATTAGAGCAGTTCCGCACGAGGGAGAAATAGAACTCGGTAAAGTACAACAAACCGAAGTAGCATGCGAAACTGATTGCTTCACTGCACACCAAAGTATTATGGGCCGGGCTGAGACTCCTTGGCAGATAAAGCCCATCACCGACCAATGCACAAGTCTTCTATCTCACTTGACATCGACAACACTGGTGAAATGTTCACGGGACGCGCTGCACCAAACTAATACACTACCTCAAAATTGGAAGTCTTATCCTCCTCCAGCACTTTCGGAGATTTTATCTTCGAAATCTAACCTATTATCTTCTTGTAAGTCTTGCATTTTATAAATGAAAGTATCAATCATTCCCGACCAAAAAAAAAAAAGTAATTTCATGTAAATTCCCTGATCTTGATGTGGACAACTGACCTTAGATTGGACCAAGAGATGTTTTAGTATGGTGAGCAAAACTTGGCTCAAAAGGTTCCCTGACTGCTTTAAAAAGTTATGCGTCTCGTCATTTTATCAATGTTCGATTAATTTAACATAGTCGAATAAGCAAGTAAAATTTTCTTTCTATAGACTCGCAATAATGTTATGCTTCCGAATCATCTATTCATCCCTACATTATGACATTATGTTTGATAAATGCCATCTTGGTACAATAATTTTGCAGAACTTCAATAGTGAAAATACGGGATACTATAGTTTTTGTAAGGTGCTTGGCAAATGTCTCGTTTTAATGGCCAAACACGAGGTCCTCATAGCAAAGAGGTGGAACTTAGGCCTGTGCATGAAAATCACTTTTCATTCGAAACGCACCTGCAGAATTCGAAAATCTTATTATTTTCATTTTTGAAATTTCATGTCACACAACACGTCATATGTATTAAATTCCACGTCACAGGACATTTCGTTTCATGTCACTTTTCCAAATACCACGGTTACCCAACAAGTCCTTTGCATCGGTAATCGTTTCGAAATTTAAGGTCCCATGCCATTTGATTTGAACACGTCACCTTTTCGAAATTCCAAATTAATCCGTCATATCTTAGCATACTTTCCAACCCTGTCACATACGCAAATGGGTAATTCCGGTCCACAAGATGACGTAGACATTTCGCCTGATTGCTGACCGGTACATGTCGATGTCCAAAAACCATGTTGGAATATAATTTCTATTTCGAAATTAAAAAAGTGCACGTTAAAAATATGATTTAGAGTTTAATTAAAGGGTTGCGGCATTGAGAGGGTGCCGTGACATGCTAATCCATCCTACTCACAACCAAACCCCTAAAAACTCTAGGATAACACAATAGACCATCAACTTGCACATGTAACTTGAAGTGGGTTTGATAACATTTTTATTCTCTGGAACAATTCTTTTTAGAAATAATTCTTAACGCGTTTGGTAACTGTACAAAATTTATACTCTTAAAATAAAAAAAGAACAAAAATGCATTTGGTTTGATTCATAAATTTTTTGGTGGCATAGAATTTTTTAAAATTTTAAATAATTTTTATGAGATGTTTTTTTCTTTTCTTTTTCTCTTCTCTTCTTCCTCCTTTAGTCAATCACCGGGGGGCGGTAGGTGGTGTCCGATGATGGCAGGTGATAGTCAACGGTAGTGGGTAGCGGGTCGTTGACGGTGGCAAACAAGTGGTAGCAACGGTGCACGGCGGCGGATGTTGGCAAACAGTAGCAGAAGCAACCAGTGGATGATGGCGGTGGACGATGGTGGTGGTAGTAGGCGGATGACGGTGACTGACAATGGTGGTTAGTGACAGTGGATTGCGGTAGAGGATGGTGGCATTCAACAGCAGCCGACAAGGGGCAGTGATGAAGAAGAAGGAAAAAGAAAAGAAAAGAAAGAAAATGACTTACTTCTAAAAATTGTTTCCAGTTTTCTACTTCTTTTTTCTGTTTTAAATCTATTTCCTAGCCACTTTTCTATTCTGATGAATAGAAAAATTAGCTGATATTACTAAATGGATTTATATTCTTTTCTTATTTCAAGGAGTAAAAGAATAAAACAACATAGAAATTGGAATATTGCCATGCAAACCCTAAGTAGTTTAATCCCATAATACTACTTAGGTTTCTAAGTGTCCAATCTGCCCGGGCTAAATAAAATGATTGGTGGTGATTTCTCTATGTTCTAAAATATGAACCTGGATTAGGGATTTCTAGGAAATCTTGATGCACCACGGGACTGGTGTCCCTAGGAGACGTTCTCTTCGAGGGAAATTTCGGGTCTCTACAAAGTTTATTGAGTCATGTGGCAAGATTATGTCACTTGTCTTGTCACATGACAAGTATATAGATAAAGTGAAATGTCACACGATAAGTACATGAGCGAATATTCTCTTAAGCCGGTCTTAATTAAATATAAGTGATGAAAGTGCATATATAAATTTTACGTTCATAAAATAATAATGAGTTCATCGTTCGTCTACCTCGACCCCGTATAATTTCACAAGCTGGTCTGGCACGAGCTCCAGGGATTCACATACACTGTCGCACCACGGTCTCTTTTCACTTCGTTTTGAGCGCATGGTCAGCATATCATAGAAATGAATTATACCAACGTATCACAACCCAAGGTATCAAGCAAGAAAGAAGGTTGTTGGGGCTGTTGGAGATGAATTTGAGATGAGATAGAATTTTGTGACTCTCCCAATCCCGTCACTAACTGAACTCCACAATCAAATAACGAGAATTTTGTCTGATTGCCTATTTGATTCGTCACGACCGACTAGGTGTCATTGACCCATCATGGGCGCCCCCACAAAGAAAAACTCAATCTTTTAGTCATTTAGCCTAAATCACTAAATTATGCAAGTCAATGAACAAAAATCTTAAGCACAACTCAATTCAAACTTCGCTTACTTAACAATCGAACAAAAATGGTATTGAATATATATCATGACTCGATGTCCTTTTTATATGGTCCAGATAAAGGAAATAACAATGGAACAAAAATGGAGCTTTCGTGGGAGTTGCCGTGATTATCAAAACTAATAACCATATAATTCAACCCCCATAATTACGAAGGTTTATGCAACCAGTAAGTAACTTTTTGCTCTGCCTAAATCAACACCATATAAACATTCTGATTAGCTCTCTTTCTTCTCGTCCTCGATACTAATCTTTCTTCTATTTCGCTCAAAACTTAATGGAAACAGAAGTGCTCTATGATTTGTCTCCATTCGCAAGGATTTTCAACGATTGCCCAGTTGAGAGACTTTGGGGGACAGACACCGTGCCCCCGTCCCTAGACAAGAAAACTCGCGTCCAATCGAAAGACGTCGCCATGTCATTCATCCGATTCCACCAACCCGAAAGCGGCAATCAGTTTTTCTCCAAAAGCTCCCCGTGCTCGTGTACTATCATGGAGGATGCTTCATATTTGAAACGGCGTGGTCGCTGACTTGTCGCAACTATCTCAATGACCTAGTTGTCGTTGCTGTCTCCATCGAGTATAGAAGGGCCCCGGAGGATCCTCTTCCAGCGGCTTATGACAATTCATGGACTGCCCTCAAGTGGGTGGCCTCTCATTCCCACGGAAATGGCCCCAGGAGTGGCTGAATTCTTGTGTTAATCTTGAGAAGATGATCAGGAGTGGCTGAATTCTTGAGCTAATCTCGAGAAGTGTTAGCTGGGTTCACTCCTATGTGGAGGAAGCCCAATTAGTTGCAAGCTCAAAAAAGGGCTTGAGCCCATATGATAAGTCATATGGATAAATAGGGTTTCTCATTGTCTTTAAAAAGTGGTAGTCGCAAAAAGACGTATTAACAAGAGAAAAAGAGAAAGCAGAAAATCTGGGATTGGGGTAAAGTCTCATTTACATCATGCTGGTATCGAAAGTCGATTCGTGGTCCAATTGAGCTCAAATTTTGTCAACATGTTCGTGGCGCAATTTTCTCGAATCTGAATAGTTTGATTTTCGTTTGAAGCTCCCTACATCAGGTTTTTTGTGGATTAATCAAAACCTACATTTTTTGTCAGATTTATCATTGATCTCTTGTGAAATTCATGTGTATTGCCAAGAATTATGTTCTTGAGGTTTTTTCTGCTATGTACCTCTAGTATTTGCCAGAGAATAACATTGTTCACCCAATTTTGTTGATAGTGAAGATTTTCAGGTGGACTCTGGTCCTGTGGTTTTTGATCTCCTCACATCGAGGAGGTTTTCAACATAAAAAAAAATCGTCATGTGTTTGCGTACTTAATATTTATTTCGCTCTATTATATCAATTTTTATTAGGTTTACATAATAAATGAGATTATTTTATTCCGCTGCATTAATTCGATATTGTTCAAATTGTTACCGTTCTCCCATCAGAGTGGTATCAAAGTTTCTGGTTATTGCTTGATTTTTTTTGCCTCATGTTAAACAATGGAAATGAGTATGAGTAGAATGGTTAAACCATATGGTTCGAATTATCATATTTGGAAAGGGAAAATGGAAGACCTTTTATATGTGAAAGATTTTTATTTGCCCGAATTTGCCGAGGAGAAATTGGAGAATAAAACTGATGCTGAATGATTTATATTTCATCGTCAAGTGTGTGGTTATATTAGGCAGTGGGTGGATGATAATGTTTTGAACTATATTATTGAGGAAACACATGCACGCAATTTATGGGATAAGCTCGAACAGTTATATGCTCAAAAGACTAGGAATAATAAGTTATTTTTGATAAAAGAGATGATGGCTCTGAGATATCAAGATAGTACTCGTTTGACTGATCATTTAATTTATTTTCAAGGAATTATAAATCAGTTGGCTGCGATGGGAATCAAGTTTGATAATGAGATACAAGCACTATGATTGCTTGGTACTTTGCCGGATTCATGGGAGATGTTTCGAACATCTTTGTCTAATTCTGCCCCGGATGGTACGATTACCATAGATTTGATCAAGAGTTAGTATTTTGAATGAAGAGATGAGAAGGAAGACATAAGGATCGTCCTCTTCACATTATGATGTATTGGTTGTTGAGAAAAGGGGAAGAAGTGAATCTCGTGGTCTGAGAAATAGAGATAAAAGTCGAGATAAAAGTAGAGGTAAATATAATAAATTTGCTAATGTTGAGTGCCATTATTGTCATCAGAAGTGACATATTTAGAGGTTTTGTTGCCAGTTAAAAAAGGAGAAACAAAAAGAGAAATGTAAAGAGAAGAAAAGTGATAATAACAGTGACGACAATCGTGTTACTCCACTTAAAGAAGACTTTCTCATCATTTTTTATGGTGATGTGGTGAATTTTTTATCTCATGAGACCAGTTGGGTAATTGATAGTGGTGTATCTATTTATGCTACATCTCATAGGGATTTCTTTACATCATAGAGGTCAGGTGACTTCGGATCTGTGAAGATGGGAAACAATAGGCTAGCTCAAGTTGTAGGCATCGGTGATGTGTGCCTAGAAACCAGCAATGACAGAAGGTTAGTATTGAATAATGTTAAACATATACTTGATATCTGCTTGAATTTGATTTTTACAGGTAAGTTGGATGATGAGGGGTATTGCAGCACCTTCAATAATAGTCAATGGAAGCTCACCAAAGGTTCTCTTGTTGTGGCTAGAGGTGAAAAATCTTTTTTTTTTCTTTTTAAGTGACCCGGGAAGCTTCATACAGCTGGCAGCCGGCGATGTAAACCCAGGGCGACCTGCAGGGACCCACCTCCCATGAGCCACAGGTAAGTTGTGCAAATGACGAGGTGGGGAGTTGAACTCTGGCCTTGCAGGTGGCCAGCGTGCAATTCCACCATCTCTGCCACCAACGGGGTGGGTGGTGAAAAATATTCTTTGTTGTACATTATGCAAGCAAAGTTGTCCACAGACAAAATTAATACAATAGACAATGAAGATGCAGCTGAGTTATGTCATAAGAAGCTTAGTCACGTTAGTGAGAAGGGTTTGTCAATATTGTCCTAGAAGAAGCTCCTTTCAGGATTGAAAAGTTTGGTGCTAAAGAAGTGTGCTCATTGTTTAGTAGGAAAATAGAACATAGTTGCATTTAAAAGCTCACCTCCTTCAAGAAAGTCAAGTATACTGGATTTAGCGCATTCTGATGTTTGCGATCCTATGAAAACAAAATCATTTGGTAGCTCTCTTTATTTTGTTACCTTCATAGATGATTTTTTAAGGAAAATTTGGATTCATACCTTGAAAATTAAAGATCAAGTATTAGATGTTTTTAAGCAATTTCAGGCTTCAGTTGAGAGACAGATTGGAAAGAAACTGAAATGCATCAGAATTAAAAAATGGGGAGAGTATATTCGACCTTTTGAAGAATGTTGCAGACAACAAGGTATTCGACATCAAAAGACACCTCCCAAGATGCCTCAGTTAAATGGCTTAGTTGAGAGAATGAACAGAACACTGGTTGAAAGGGTAAGATACTTACTTTTACAGTCAAAGCTACCTGAATCCTTTTGGGGTGAGGCTTTAAGTACAATTGTGCATGTATTAGATCTTACTCCATGCATTCCTTTAGAGTTTGATTTCCTAATAGAGTTTGGACATGCAAAGATGTTTTTTATGATTATTTGTGTGTCTTTGGGTGCAAAGCATTTGTGCATATTCTCAAAGATGAGAGGTCTAAACTTGATGTGAAAACACAATAGTGTATATTTATTGGTTATGGACGGGATATGCTTAGCTACAAATTTTATGATCCGGTTGAAAAGAAAATTGTAAGAAGCAGAGACGTTGTGTTTATGGAAGATCAAACAATATAGGATATTGAGAAATCAGAGATGATTTCAGCACCACAAGTTAGTGATAACTTGGTTGATTTGGATCCAGTTCCTCTTACAAATATTTCTACATAGGTTGATGAAGAGCAGTGGGAAGTTAATGTTCCAAATAACGCACATGTTCTTGAACATGTTGAAACAAAGGCTGAATTAGATGTTTCACTGGATGTTCAAGTCTAGAGATCTATTAGAGACTGGCGACTTTCTACCAGTTATTTTGAAGATGAGTATGTCTTATTGACTGATGCAGGTGAACCAGAGTGTTATGCAAAAGCAATAGAATATGAGTACAAAAGCAATTGGTTTGATGCTATGTGAGATGAGATGTAGTTACTTTATGATAATCATACTTTTGAGTTGGTGAAATTACCTAAAGGTAAAAGATCTTTGAAGAACAAGTGTGTATATAGGTTGAAGCAAGATGAACATACTTCGCAACCACAATACAAAGCTAGATTAGTTGTTAAGGGATTCAGTTAGAGAAATGGTATTGATTTTGATGATATATTTTCTCAAGTAGTGAAAATGTCTTCTATCCGTGTGGTATTAGGCTTGGCAACTATCCTAGATTTGGAAATTGAGCAAATGGATGTCAAAACAACCTTCTTACATGATGACTTGGAGGAAGAGATATACATGGAACAATCTGAGGATTTTAAAGTGAAAGGAAAAGAGAACTATGTGTTCAAATTGAATAAAAATCTCTATGGCCTAAAACAAGCACCGAGGCAGTGGTATAAAAAGTTTGTGTTAGTTATAACATAACAAGGCTATAAGAAGACTTCATTGGATAACTGTGTGTTTGTCCAAAATTTTTATGATGATGACTTTATTATTTTCATGCTTTATGTCGATGATATGTTGATTGTTGACAGGAATGCTTCAAGAATTGAGTTATTGAAGAAACAGTTGAGCAAAACTTTTGCCATGAAAGACTTGGGCTCGGCGAAGCAGATTCTTGGCATTAGAATTACCTGAGACAGAGATGCTAAGAAGTTGTTTTTGTCGTGAGAGAAATATATCGAGAAGATCCTTTAGAAATTTTACATGGACAAGGCTAAAGTGGTTAATACTCCTCTTACTGCTCACTTTAAGTTAAATATGAAGCAAAGTCCTATGACTGATAAAGAGAAGAAATATATGGAAAATGTTCCATATGCCTCAGCTATAGGAAGCTTAATGTATGCGATAGTATGCACACGCCCAAACTTGGCACATGCAGTTGGCGTTGCTAGTTGCTATTTGTCAAATCTAGGTAGAGAGCACTAGAATACAATGAAGTGGATTACGAGGTATCTTTGGGGAACTTCAAATTTGAAACTCAATTTCAAGACCGAGAAACTTGAGTTAGTTGGATACACAGATTCCAACTTGGTAGGAGATATTGATACTCGTAAATCTACTTCGGGTTATTTGATTTCTTTTGTGGGTGGAGTTGTGTCATGGAAGTTAAGACTGCAGAAGTGTGTTACACTTTCTACAACTGAAGTTGAATTTATTGCAGCGAATGAAGCTAGTAAAGAGATGCTATGGATGAAGAAGTTCTTAGAAGAACTTGGGTTCAAGAAAAAAATGTATGTGCTATTTTGTGATAATCAAAGCACAATTCATCTTGGTAAGAATTCATCTTTTCATTCTAGATCGAAACATATTGATGTTAGATATCATTTGATAAGGGATGTCCTAGATGAAAAGTTGTTGGAACTTGAGAAAATTCATACGGATCATAATGGCTCTGATATGATGACGAAGACCCTACCAAGAGAGAAACTTGAACATTGCCAATTGATAGTAGGGATGGTGAATCCCTCCACATTGTCGTGAGGGGGAGATTTGTTAACTGTGTTCACTCCTATGTGGATGAAGCCCAATGAGTTGCAAGGCCGAAAAGGGCTTGAGCCCATATGATAAGTCGTATGGAGAAATAGGGTTTCTCACTATCTTTAAAAGTGGTAGTTGCAAAAAGACGTAGTAACAAGAGAAAAAGAGAAAGCAGAAAATCTGGGGTTGGAGCAAAGTCTGATTTACATCAAGCTGGCATCGGAGGTCGATTTGTGGTCCGATTGAGCTCAAATTTTGTCAACATGTTTGTTGCCCAATCTTCTTGAATCTGAATGGTTTGATTTTTGTTTGAAGCTCCATACATCAGGTTTTTTATGGATTGATCAAAACCTGCGTTGATCTCTTGTGAAATTCATGTGTATTACCAAGAATTATGTTCTTGAGATATTTACTGTTATGTACCTCTAGTATTTGCTAGAGAAGAACATTGTTCACCCAATTTTGTTGATAGTGAAGATTTTCAGGTGGACTCCAGTCCCATGGTTTTTTATTTCTTCACATCGATGAGGTTTTCCATGTAAAAAAATTGTCTTGTGTTCGCATGCTTGGTATTTATTTTGCTATACTATATTGATTCATATTAGGTTTACACAAGAGGGAAGATTATTTTATTCCGCTATTTTAATTCGATATTGTTCGAATTGTTACTGTTCTCCCATCAAGAAGGTGATCTTCAATGTTCTTTTCTTTATAGTGGGATGCATGTGCATGTGTATGCATGGTAACAAAACCCCCAAGATTGGCATAGTTGATTGACAATTGACTAAATAATGTTCATCTAGATACCACGAGTTCAAATTCCACTAACCACGTGTATCAAAAGTCTAAATTTAACTGATATGTATTGATTAGTGGGTTCTCGTAGGGTATTGTATGCGTCAAGTAGCCTGGCCATTGTGAGCCGTGCCCTTGGGTTATTAAAAAATTTACAATAACCGATACAACACTCTCTTTTTAATCAATATAACAAGTTCAATTCTTTTTATTTTTCATAGGTGTTTCTGGCTGGAGATAGTGCCGGTGCTAACATAGTTCACAACATGGGCATCCTATCGGGAGAAACAAAGCTTAATGGAATCAAAATTGCAGGCGTTATGATGGTGCAATGAACCATTGCCTTTGGAGACCACAGAACCGGACAAGAGGTCCTATTGGAAGTTTGTTTGTAAAAACAAACTAAGTGCATGTTTCCTTGTCCCATATAGCAAAAGTGAGAGGAAGTGAGCCAATTAATAAGTGTGAGATTTCTTTAAATTATCTAAAAAAATAATTGGGTGTAGGTTAGACTCCGCCATACCTGCGTGCGGGTGCACGATTTTGGCGCATTAAGAAGAGTTGATTAAAGTGCACCAAATAATTGCGCACCCGCACGCGGGTATGGTGGGGTCTAGCCTATACCCAATCATTTCCTTAGGTACATTAAAGAAACCCCACACTTATTGATTGGCTCACTTCCTCCCACTTTTCCTATGTGGGACAAGGAAACATGCACTTAGTTTGTTTTTTCAAACAAACTTCCAATGGGTCCTTTTATGAAATGTTTTGGCAGGCGGCAAACCCAATGACTACCGGGTGTGACCTGCTAATTAATCTGAGGAAGGACATGAGGCTCTCGGGTTTGGATTGGAACAAGGTCTTGGTTTGTGTTGCTGGAAAGAATGTGTTGAAATATAGAGGGTGGTATTACAAGGAGGCGTTGAGTCAGAGTGTATGGAGTGGAGTGGTGGAAGGGATGGAAACGCCCGGAGAGGATCCTGTCTTCCATTTGTTGAATCCTGGTTGTGATGATGATGTGAAGTTGATGAAGAAATTGGTCTCCTTTATGAATGAGGATACATAGGGTAGACGTTGTGGTGTTGGTAACTACCTTTGGTGGGCTAATCCTTAGTTATTTCTATCTCTATATGTAAGTATTACTTGTGTGAAGTTAAAAAAGTCAGGAGCAACTTTTCTGCTTTATCTAATATGATATGTGAATGCGTGTGCGTAACACTATAGATAATATATCATATATATCCAGTCGTATGTATTTCTTATTTCTTAGTCAAATAGATTTGGTTGAATTAATTAGTCTGTCATTTAAATGAATTATTGTCTAATTGTCAGTAGAGAGTCTCCAATACATATGGGAAGGAGTGTTATCCGTAGTGCTTATACGCCTTTGAAAAGTGTTCAGCTCAAGATGAAGTTGAAAAAAGAAACTCCTAAAGTAGTAGATATTTGTGAAGTAATCGAACAAACGGTTCTTGTAGCAAGGTAAAGGATATAAAATTGATAGTTGTTGTGACAGTTGAATTTGATGAAGTGTTTATTCAATCTCCTGGTAAATATAGGTGCAACAATGCTTTTTACTTTATATGTGATAGGGGAAGTTGTGTTTGAAAATCTTATGTAGTATCTAAAGCTGCATGTGGAGTTAGCATTCAGTTAACATTTAGAGCTATGGAAAAATTTAACTGTAGCTTGGACTTAAAAAATATTTGTGATGATCAAGCCCATGAGAGACTATGGGAAAGTAGAAGTGATAATATGAGGTTCCAACAAAACAATTGAGTCACAGTTGGAGTCGGCCAAGCGCAAAAAGAGCTTGTTTTTCTTTTGACATGTAGGACGACATTTCCTGGGCTGTTTAAAGTGTGCCATGCGAGTGCTTTGGGCGCTGCTTTTTGTTGGTGTTACGCTCAATGGGTCGCATGCTTCGTGGATATGATCCTCGCGGAGAAATTGCGAGTGTTTTGTTTTGAAGCCAACAAATTTTGCGTTACTATATTGGTAATTTTATTTGGTAAGATTTCATGAAAACTATGAGGGCTAAACATCTTGAGTTATCGGATGTAATTATAGTTAGGAAACATTGAGTGTTTAGATGACTTAAAAGTGTGATTATAATTTTCGATCATATCACTTGACTGACATATGGAGTATGGTGCTACTTTTCTATAGAGCAAGTCACACCGACCGCAGCTAGAAGTGGCAAATTGGTAGGTCTTGTGGGTTATAATTGGGTTCAGCCCGAATTCACTCATACTAATTTATTCGGTAGATAATTTAGATAGCCCATACCCTACCATACCCAAATCCAACCCAAATTTACTCACATAACTCGCTCAAAACACATAGAATAAGTCCAGTATATCTCCAAAAATAGAAACCGGAAAATAAAAGAAATTTAAGTTGCTCTTAGCTCAACCCAATGGAAACACCGCCCTCGTGAAATCCCCCAGCAACCACTCCTCCCCCGCCACCAGGGACGGATTTGTAGCCAGAGGATGGATTATCAACGAAGTAACTGCGATCAAGGATAAGCCATTCCCGTCAACTGAAATCAGGTCGGCATCCGTGGCTGCGCAGTGGAGAGGCTGAGGAGATGCTCCAGCAATTCATGGGCGAGACCTTCATTCTAATTGTTTGCGATGGATGAGTAACAAGTGTCATTCCCTAAATCCAACAAGATTAGAGGATGACCTGGCTATCCTTCTATTTTGATAAAAGGTTATTGTTATATTTGAGATTAAGCCATTCAAATGGAATGACGGCCATGTCATTCACCTAATCTTGTTGGACTCAAGAAATGACAACAAGAGCATCTACGTGCAACCGCAATGGGATGGGCAGAGGGTTTATGGAGGATTTTGGGAGAATTTGTTCGTTCACTCACTAAAGGCCACTAACGTCAAAATGGGCCACTGCGCCTCCGACGGCACCACCACAAGCCTCCTCCTCCAACCCTGAAGCCTCACTGGAGCAGGGGTAGGGGTGATCGAGTCCAGGGTGGGTGGGGTCTAGACCTAGACCCTGTACCTAATCATGTTATAATTGGTTCCCAGTTTTTGGACCTTATACCCGATTCTATTTGTATTGGACCTTGTACCCTACCCGTCCTGTTTTTCCGGTCCAATTCTAGGGTCAACCCTGTTTCCACTGGAAAGTGTTTTACAATCTCTCGATATCTTATACGACTTCGAATTTAATATTAATACACGAGAAAATAACGTAATCTTCATAATTTGTATTGAAACATTAAGCACTTGTAATAAATAAATACATGAATTTTTTTACTAAACAAAAAATTAAGGATCCACGGGACTAATTATAATAAATAAAATCATAAGGCAAAGAATTAGCAACAAACATAGATATAATATTAGTCTTATTCCCACAACTATTACATGAAGCTACTCATTTATACAAGCATAACTCCTCCTATAAAAGAAAAATTAGGTGAGCCAATTCATGTGGTACACAAGAATTTTGCGGCGACGAACACCGTTCGTTCGACAGATAGATGGACGCGAGAGGGAGCCAACAAGGGAGAGAAGCAAGTGAGAAAGAGGAACGATGAAGGAAGAGTGTCGTGCGTGTTTGAGAGAGTCAAGAGGAAAAACACCGTGTGATTGTGGGAGTAATAATAGAAATAAGGAGAAATAAGGAGAAAAAAGATAGAGTTTTGGACTTATACTTACAAAACCGGTTCCCAAACCGATTCCAAAACCGTACCCAATCCGATTGCACACCCCTAAGCAGGGGATCTTCAATTTGCACGTTCACTCTTTGAGGTTCCATCTTTCTCTTTTCTCGATTCATAACAGTTGATCAAATTGTCTTACGAATTTAATACCCAGATTGCGACTTTTCTTAGGAAAAGTCCATCCTGCAAAACTCCGATCGTCTTTGACATGACTTGGCAACCGCTGTTAGTGAAGCTCAATCCCACCAATCCTGAGCGTTGACTTGACGCGGATCTCGAGGAGGTGCTTGATGCAATTGACTTTGCAAGGGCGAGTGGCCTCGAAGATGTCACCATTGGGGATCCTCTTGAGGGCAATAGAATAATCGAGGTCGAAACGGTCGAGGTCAAGGCCGTCCGTGTCAGGTTCAAGCATCCAAGAAGGGCTCTTGGGGGAGTGACCTAATAATGGGGACGATGGAGGAAATGAGGTGGCTTCGATTGTGGAGTAACAGGGAGAATTGAGTTGGAAGGATGTTAATAGTGGTATTTGGGCATGAAGAGAGAGAAGGAAGAGGAGGAGGCGAAGGAGGAGGGAAATTTTGGTCTTTTGGGATTACACCGGTAGGGTTATAAGAGAAACGGACAAATATGTTGTAAAATGAAAATGAGTTTATTCATAGCCCATTTTTAGACCCATATATATTTAGGCATTTGTTTTTTAAACCCATTTAAATTTGTTTCTAATATTTTAGCCAATTCATTTATAACCTGATTCATAAAAGATGAGTTAAAGAATAAGTTTTGAACTCATTTTGATGCCTCTAACAATAGCCACGTAATTCTTTAATTTGCAAATTCTCCATAAGCCATATTGACAAACTTCCCAATATATTAAGTCAAATCTAACTTTCGAAGACAGCTCATTCCTCACGTCACAACTTTAATTAAGCTTCCGATTAACAGTTTTTTTCACTATACTTTCTGTATTATATCATGCTATACCTCATCATGATTAATGGCTTCATATTATATTGTGCTATATCTTGTTATATAATGCTATACTAGACATCGGTTGATACAGACATCATGATTCACGATTCCATATCTTTTGTATGTGTCTAGAAAAGACAAACATTAATCGGTTTCTCGAGATGATAACCATATAAATTAATCCCATATCTCGACAAAGAGTTATTAGTGCTACACGTAGACTTTGTCGCTTATTTGATTGGCCAACCTAAAAAGCAAAGATTCAATGCACATGCGCGTGATCCAAATTTTATATCCAGTC
This sequence comes from Eucalyptus grandis, assembly GCF_016545825.1. Classification (NCBI taxonomy): domain Eukaryota; kingdom Viridiplantae; phylum Streptophyta; class Magnoliopsida; order Myrtales; family Myrtaceae; genus Eucalyptus; species Eucalyptus grandis. The sequence goes on along the minus strand of NC_052618.1, from coordinate 28,286,705 downwards.
AATGTCGTTGTTCCATATAAAATAAAACAGCATCTCAGAAACGCTTTTATCAAACATCAATCGCATGAAAATTCTTCCTTTCCAAGTTTGACGAGGACTATCGACGAGACGAGGCGAGTGCGCAGGGCATATAAAAACCAGCATATTAATGCAAAAACTCAATATAGACTTCGGATCAACTCTCTTTCTTCTCATCCTTTATAATGAACTTGCTTCTATTTTGCTTCAAAACTCCATGGAAACAGAACTGCTCTATGATATGTCGCCGTACGCAAGGATTTACAAGGATGGCCGAGTGGAGAGATTTGTAGGCACGGAAACCGTCCCTCCATCGCTCGACGAGAAAACCGGCGTCCAATCAAAAGATGTTGCCATTTCATCAGACTCCGCTGTCTCCGCAAGACTTTACATCCCGAAAGCTGCGACCGATTCTTTCCAAAAGCTCCCTGTGCTCGTATACTTTCATGGAGGAGGCTTCATAATTGAAACAGCGTGGTCGCCGACTTACCACAACTATCTCAATGCCCTAGTTGCGGAGGCTAACATCATCGCTGTCTCCGTTGATTATAGAAGGGCACCAGAGCATCCGCTTCCGGCAGCTTACGATGATTCGTGGACTACCCTAAAATGGGTGGCCTCTCATTCTACCGGAAACGGCCCTGAGGAGTGGTTAAATTCTTGTGCCAATCTCAAGAAGGTGATCTTGATTGTTCTTCAATTTCTGTTTTAGATCACTTACTGGCATATACATACTTTTAGAAACAACGGCCAAACTCATAATATTAGATTCGACTTTTGTTTGGTATAATTGTGGCTGTAATATCACGATGTTGCTTTATGACTGTGCTATGAAGTGTTGTATCTGGTGTCTTTTGGTAATATGTGTTTTAAAGTTATAAAATCTTAAGCTTGGGATAGGCAATTTCTTGTATGCCATTGCTAGGGATGATGACGAAGCAAGGCGGGGGACGGGAACCTATGTCTTCACCGCCGCGTGCTCCCTGCGGGGCGGTTTTGCCTTCGTGGGGCGCCATCATAGGATCAATATTTTTTTCTCAAAAAGAATTAATAACCCTTGCTAGATGATTATATGACATTTTCTATTTTTATAATTATTATAAGAAATAATGGCCTCACGGGTAGATTTTATATAACAGAACAGTCTCATGAATCGGTTCTAAAGAGATAATCAAGCTCCACCCTTTGAAAATTGGTCACTGTGGGACAATTGTGAAGATGAGACACATGGAAAATAATTGCCACATATTGCTTACCTAGAGGGTTTTCTAAGCTTGCATCTTCAACAAAATCAATTTGTAATGAGGAGATAGTTCTTAGGATTGTATTAATAGTGTTTCATATTTTTTCAACAAATAGAATGAAAGAAAGAATATATATATATATATATATATATATATATATATATATTAAATAGTACAAGGGGCATATTAGCCCCTTCCTGCCTATTGCCCGCCCCATGCCCTGCGGGGCACTATTTTCGGGGAAAAATTTCCCCCATGCCCATCTCTACTATGTTGCTACAGCTTCGAGGGTACTGCAGTTGTTTGAAGTTTGTCGAGCACCTTTTAAAAATTGAAGTATCGATTTTCATGGAAATAGCTTGTGAGGAAATTGTGCTAAACCGACTCTTGTTCACTTTTACAAATAGGTCGAGTGTCTTTGTCTATTAAGAGAGGTTGAAGCAAAAAAGAAAGAACAGAAATCCTGTTTGAATTTGCCTCCAAAATGTACAAAAGGGTCAGCTTAAATTGTAGAATAAAATCCAAAAGTTAAGGAAAGTTAAGATAATGTACCATACGAATTTTAAAAATATGGGGTTGTCAACACTAAAAATTGATTGCAAGAATTGTTCTTAGAATATATTTTTACTGAAATACGGGTTATCTATTTCATCACGGGTGCTTTTCTATCCAGTGCGGTGGAGATTTCAACTTTGTCATTAACTAGATAAAATAATGTTTTCCTATTCTATCCAGCGATCGATCGGTCGCTTGAGTTTTCTCAAATAATTGAAATCAGTTGGCGGTCACAAAAACAACGTTTGATAATTTCATAACATAATTTTTCTGTTGTGAAATGCTTATTACAGCATCCTTGATCATGCTTGGTAATGATTGCACACACTAATACAATATTCTCTAAATTCTTCATAGGTGTTTATGGCTGGAGATAGCGCTGGCGGTAACATAGTTCACAACATGGGCATCCGATTGGCAGAGCAAACTCTGAAAGGAATTGAATTTCTGGGAGTTATTATGGTGCATCCTTACTTCTGGGGCGACAAACCGTTGCCTTTGGAGACCACCGAACCTGAGAAGAGGTCCGGGGTGGAGAAACTCTGGTGTGCGGCGAATCCAACGACCACCGCGTGCGACCACCCTCTGATAAATCCAGCGATGGACCCTAGGATGTTGGGTTTGGCTTTCAATAGGATCCTAATTTGTGTTGCTGAGAAGGATATCTTCAGACAAAGGGGCTGGCACTACAAGGAGGTGTTGAGTGAGAGAGGATGGAGTGGATTTGTGGAAGTGACGGAAGCACCAGGGGAGGTTCATGTGTTTCATTTGATCAATCCCAGCTGTGATAATGCTGCGAAGATGATGAAGAAATTGGCCTCCTTCATGAATGAGGAGGACAAATAGAATATTTCTTGTTCCGTGGGTGGTACTTTTCATATACGGTTTGTATATTTGAAATGTTTGTTGGTAAAATGGTGTGATTGGCGATGCTGACTGTACTTTACCAATAATATTAACTACTTGGGATCTTAAAATGCAGTTATCAACTTTTTTAAAAAAAGTTTATTACCAGAAACAAAAGTTAAATAGTTAAAATAGTGGCTTATCTGCAATATTAATAACTGATCCACATAGAGCCACTTTTGATGTAGTAAGTGATCACTCGGAGTAAGGAATTTACCAACTTCAAGTTATTTGCTTATGTAGAAATTTGTTACTCAAAACAAAACTTAGTATTGAAATTGATAACTTACAAGCGTAGGTCCACTTACGAGTTAGTTACCTATCATGGAAGAATTTTGTCATTGAAAACAAAAATCTTGAATTTAGTACCTTGTCATTGAAATAAGCAACTTACTAACATAGGCCTTTTATTACTTTAGTAAGTTATTGACACTTTGTGAGGAATCCATGAACGCCAACTTCAATGGCATGTTATCAATTTATTTAGAAATTCACCATTGCAAATAGAATCTTTCTGTTAAATTTAGTAACATACTAACCAACTAGGTGATCGATCGAATAGTCCAAGACTTGGTTTGCAAGCTACAGTCACAAGTTTGATTCCTCAATCTCTCCATAATCTTAAAAGACCTTGGTTAGTAACTGAAGGAAGGACCTTGACTTAGGTGTTTTGATGGTCTTGCTCTTCCCTGCTTGCACCTAGTGGGACTGCAGTGATAGACTCACCCAGTGAGTAGTTGGTATTTTATTAGGGCCTTAAACGGAACATTCAAGCAACGCATGAGGTAAGTCCCAATTCCGTCCAAACATTTTCGTTCATAACAAAAATTAGCAATGTATTGGGGAAAGTACTAACTTACTGTGCGAATGTAGGCTTGCATTTAGGGTGGTAAGTTATCGCTTAAGTAAGGAACGTACCAAAGTTCAGTTCAATAGTAAGTTATAAAATTAGAATTAAATTCTTGTATATTGAAGTTATTCACTTATTAATAGAATTAGTAATGTACCAATGAATGCTTACTTTTAGGAAGGTTTTTTCTTTTTACCTACCTGATAAAGAATGTCCTAAAATCTATTAATAGTAAATCATCAACCTATTTACTTGCGCAAATTGTAAACAAATGTAACTAGTAAGTTGGTTATTTGCCAACGTAAGCCCATTGAGTATCAAGTTACCAACAACTCAAGGAACTTACTAAGTTGAAATTAATGTTCTATTTGATTACAGAAGGGTCAAATCATGATTTCATTGCTAAGTTGCAAACGATAGAATGGGCCCAATTGTAAAATTGAATTGAAGCTGGTAATGTACTGTTAAATTTGAAGATCGTAAAGTCATTATCTCATTGATATGTTACTAATTTATGAGCCACCCCACTTGTAAAACTTAATAATAGTTGGTTTTTTATTTATTTATTTTTTATCGTAATGAGACATTTCATTTAAGTAAAGCTGAAAAACAACCTGCTTGTACCGCGTCCGAAAGCAGTAAATTAAACAAAGATGGGGGAGGGGGAAAGACTTCAGCGAAAGACAGGGAACCGCGAGAATGGACCTTGGCAGCCCAGTCTACAGGTGCGTTTGTCTCGCGTCTTGTAAACCTAATGAGAAGATGAGAGAAATAGGGGGTAAGGCAGTCGTTTCCGCTAGCAGCGAGCGGCTCTCCCATGGCGTCTTCTGTGGGTCGTGCACAGCGTTGACCACCTGGAGATAGTCTGTCTTGATGATGAGGGGCTCATTAGACTTCCCGATCCGCAGAAGATGGCGCAACGCTATATTCAAAGCTTGGACTTCGATCTGCAAAGCAGAATTTGCTGTGGCTGCACAGGTGAAACCTTCTTGCATAGAACCAATATAATCACGATAGATATATGCAATTGATCCTGAGATATTACCACTTTTGAAGGCTCCATCTATGTTGATTTTTAATGTACTAGGATCAGGGGGCCTCCATCAGGGGGCCTCCACAGAGATCCTGGAGCCGAGCGAGGGGAGATGGATCCTGTTATGGTAGACTGCAGATGCTTCGCCAAGTTGGAGGTAGCCCATGCTGCTTCCACAACGAAGACTGGATCTGGCTGTTGGTGCTGAAATAGACATCTGTTGCGTGCTTTCCAGATGTGCCAGAGGAGAATAGTAATAACCTCCATACCTGGTGAGTTTTGATTTTCCACAAACCTGTCAGCTACCCACTCTTCAATACGCTTGATTTGAGTAGGTAGAATTCGTATGCAAACCTGAGGGTGAGACCATACGGTCGAGGTCCACGGACAAAGAAGGAAAAGATGTTCTAATGTTTCTAGAGTCTGACTTACGCACACCTTACAGATAGGGTCTGCACTAATATGTCTGTGAAAGAGATTAACCTTAGATGGGAGGGCATTTTGAGTGATGGACCAAAGGAAGAACCTAATTTTAGGTGGGATGTGGAGTTTCCAAATTTGCTTCCATAGGGTTGAAGGTAGTTGGAAAGAAGAGGATGGTCTGCTGTCTTGAATGTGGATGTCAGTTTGTTGAATTATCTGATAGGCACTCTTCACAGTTAATTGACCATTGGTAGTCTCTGTCCAAATAAGCTTATCTTCTGTATAAGTTGGGCGCACCGAGATGCTGAGAATTTCCCTGATAATGTCTTCATCGAAAAACCGATGAAGCAAATCTTCATTCCATTTGTTCTGATCAGGTAGCAATAAGTCAGCCACCAATCGTGGCTCTTCTCTGGTGACAGGGCCTCCTAAAATTCCTCAGGGCAGCCAACAATCCTCTCTGATGCGGATTTGAGACCTGTCCCCTACTGACCATTTCAGTTTAGGCAGAATAGAATCCCTTCCTATAAGCAAACTTTGCCAACCCCATGAGGGGTGGGCGCCTTTTTTTAGCACTTGTAAAGTCTTGTGCATGGAAATAAAGGCCTTTGAATAGCCGACTGCATAAAGATAAAGGGTTTTGAAGTAGTCTCCACATCTGTTTGCCGAGCAATGCTATGTTAGATGCAATAAGGTCCCTAAAACCTAGAGCCCCTTGATCCTTCCTTTCCTTTAGTAGATCCCAACCCTTCCAATGGACACCCCGCTTTCAACTATCATTTTGCCACCAAAATCTCGCAATCTTCTGTTCAATTGCCTGGCATATAGACATAGGAATTTTAAATATAGACATTGCATATTGAGGAATAGCTTGAACAACACTTTTTATTAAAATCTCTTTTCCCCCTTTTGACATGAGGTGTTCTTTCCACCCATCTAACTTGGAAGTCACTCTCCCTAGGATCCAGGCAAACATATCTCTCTTCGAACGACCCAAGTCAGACGGGATTCCAAGGTATTTGCCAGTCTTGTGAAGTACTGGTATCCGAAATTATTGTGCCAGATTATCCTTGAGACTAGTTAGGCAGTCTTTACTAAGAAAAAGATCAGATTTATTTCTATTAATGACTTGACCTAGTAGCAAGACAGTATTGATTCAGGATATTTGATAGATTCTGGCATTCTAGAACACTCCCATCTAAGAAAAAGATTGCATCATCTACAAAGAAAAGGTGGGAAAGAGTAGGACACCACTTGTTCAACCGTATACCCTTTAGCTATCCCATGTCAATCGCTTGATGAATAAGAGTTGATAATAGATTGACTATTAGAATGAAAATATAAGGAAATAGGGGATCACCTTGACATAAGCCGCAAGAGGGGTGAAAATAGTGAAGCTGGTCGCCATTAAATTTAACACTAATCTTGATAGTGGAGATACATTGCATCACCCATCGGACCCAACTAGAATGAAATCCCAGCTTAATAAGATAGTCATGAAGGAAATCCCACTCCACTCTGTCATAAGCCTTTTGCATGTCAATCTTGAGTAACACTTGAAATTTCTTTTTTCACTTTTTGGCGTTAAGATGATGCAACACCTCTTGTACAATAAGTATGTTGTCCTTTATCTGGCAGCCACCCATAAATGCACTCTGTTATGGGGATATTAGGGCGGGAAGGAAGGGTTTAAGTCTGTTAGCAAGGATTTTGGATATGATTTTGTACGCGTAGTTGCATAAACTAATAGGTCAAAATTGATCAAGGCATTCGGGGTTAGGGACTTTGGGGATAAGGGATAGGATTGTTTTGTTTAGGTCAGAAGGCAGGACTCCAGTTTGAAAGAAAGCTTGGACAAACAGAAGAAGATCCTGCTTAATGGTATCCCAGTGAGATTGGTAGAAAAGGCCATTCAACCCATTAGGGCCTGGGGCTTTTGTTTTACCCAGCTGAAAAGCAACTCTTTGGACTTCCTCCATCATTAGTTCAACAGTCAACCCCTCATTCATCTCCAGTGTAACAATGGACAAGCATTGATTCAAAATGGGGTCATAATTCCGGTACCCTATCGTCTTATATAGATTAGAAAAGAATTCTAAAGTCATATCCTTAAGTGCAGCTTCATCACTTACCCATTGTTGTTGATGGTCTTGTAATAAACTGATCTTATTTCGCTGTCGGTGCTGAATAGTTGTAGCATGGAAGAAACGTGTGTTTTGATCTCCCCACTTTAGCCACTGTAATCGAGACTGCATTGCCCAGTACTGCTCCTCTTGCTGCCATGCGCGTTGTAAATCTGCCTTTAATTGAAATGCTTTTTGGAAATCATATCTATCTTGGCTGTGGTTTGTTAGTGCTTGTAATTGTTGCTGTAAATCTGCTACCGTCGGCCTGATTAGAAAAATTTAGGGGGGGGGGGGGGAGTTGCAGCCTCTGGGACCATTAGTTAAATAGAAAAATCCTACCCATTAGCCTAAATTGGTAAATTATGCCTGTCAATAACATATTCTTTAATTTGTAGAACTTTCGTAGTCCAAATTAGCAAACTCCTAAAATCAACTTTCCAAATAAAGCAAGGAATCAATTCACACGTGCCAGGTCAGGAATCAATTCACGCGTGAACTGGCACGTGTGAATTGTTTCTCATAATTTTCATCACTCATTATCATCGTCTCAAATAGAAGAAAATTGTATCTCACGAAACGACATTATCAAGCACTAATATTTTCCACATGGGACGAGCACTAACGACGATGTCTAAGCAAGTACGTAGGGCATATAAAAACCAGCAAATTGATGCAAGAACACAATATAGACTTCTGATCAACTCTCTTCTTCCCATTCTCCATATTGAACTTGCTTCTGTTTCACTTCAAAATTGCGAGGTGTATTTGGTAACACATTTGAGGAAAGCCTCTAAAAAAATGCAAAGAACTTTAGGTGAAAGTGATTTTTCTAAAATACAAATAGTGTTTAGTAAAGTATAATTTAAAAACATAATGGGAAGCAACTTTAATTTCAATGCTATTTGGAAAAAAAAAAAACTATACTTTGTAAAACACTTTCACTATTATGAAAAAAGAAAAGAAAAATGACTCTTACTATTTCTTTTTTAAAAAAATATATCAACCCTTTGCCGATAGAACTTAGGCCATTGATGAGCCTCATTGGCTGCCGACTAGCCTTGCCTAAGGTTGTGCAATCTTAGGCGTCACTTTTAACCTAGGCAACTTCAAGTGAGGTTGGTTATGGTTTGCACAGCACTTTTTAGGGGTAAAAGTGTATTTTCATCTCATGTGAAGATTTCTATAAATAAGATGGACAAAAATACATCAACTAAAATATTCATAAAATCATATATAAAATTAATATATGATAAATATAGCCACTTCAATGGAACTAAATAAGACATTTTGAGAAGAAGAATTACATGAATTGGATAAAAAGGGAAAATAACTCAACATAAGAAGGTCAAGATGACGACAATTGGTTACTCATTATATATTTAAAGGTTGACTACGGTAAAAAAATGACTAATGATAATGATAAAAATATTTAAAAAATTATAAGGAGAAGGATGTTTTCAAACTCATTTAAGAAAATGATTAACCGAAATTGAAGGTGATTTTTTATTTGTATCAATCAATCATTTTTTTAATTATTCAACCATTTAAAAATACATTATGAATACTTGTTTCTTAAAGTTGACCTTTTTCTTATTGAGTCTTATTTCCATTTTACTCAATTGTATTTTTTTCTGAAAATACCTTAGTAGTTTTATTAGTATTTTCATCTATATTTATCAAATCTTTCATTATTGTCGATACTTATTTTTTTCATTAATATTTCAGTTAGTTTAGTTTTATCCTATTTCCTGTACTACCTTCTTCTTTTTACCAACTACGGGTAGAAGAGAGATTTCCTCCAGGAAATGAGAAAAAAAAATACGCTATTACACCTTCAAAGTATTGCACATGTTAACCAAAAAAGTAGTAGAGAATTGACTAATGGAATAAAATAAAAGTTCGGGGGCGTATTGAATATAATTAAAAAGATTGAGGACAAACTTGAACTACATCTAAAGTTCATGGGGGCATTTGGTGTAATTTCCCTTCAAATATATAGATTAGGAGAAATGGTTACTGAATTATATTAATTTTTTTAAAGCTTCTTTGAGGTATGTAAAATCTCATTTATGTACAACCTCTCTTTTTTTTTTTTTTTACTGCTTCCGCTACTACCGTGTACTCTGCTTTGGTAGTAGAGAAAGCAACTATATCCTGCAAAATTGATTTCCAACTAATCGTGGGACTGCCAAGCATAAAAGTATAAACTGTCAAAGATCTCATTTTGTCGAGATTGCTTGCATAATCAAAATCAACGAAGCTAACAACCGAATGTCCTATATCACAACTTTTGAAAGACGAGACACACATTTTGAGGTACCGTGGATGTACTGAAGAATCAATTTCACAATTTGGCAGTGAGCTTTACCTAGATGTGTCATATACACACTCACAACACTAACATCCATAGAAAAGGGACATGTTACACAGCTTATCTAAAAACCTTAGCCTCTCCTTGTTTTTCCTATCTTCCTATTAGACCTTTAAATCTTGTGGCTCACCAAGTAGTTTTTTTTTAGCTTTTGGATTATACTCTCGTACTTGTTGTTGAAGATAGTGAAACCCTCTATCTCCCCATGGTTTTTCCCATTTTGGATTTCCACGTATATCATGCTTCTCATGTGATTTTGATTTTCTTTTCATCATTTACTATTTGTGCTTCAATTAATGTATCTTTTGACATTTTTTTCACAACAAATTAGTATTAGAGTAAAGGAATTTCGGTCTTTTTATTTGATATGGCATCTATCAAATTCAAAGTGGCACCCTTTGAAGGGCCAAAACAATTTTGGTCAATGGAGAATCAAGATGAAGGTATTGTCATTTTGGGAAGGTTTAGTTAGAGTCTTGGACGGGAAGACAATGGGGAGAGAGCGGGGTTTTACTATTTTCAATAACGAGTACAAGAGTACAATTCAAAAGCTCTAAAAAAAAAAAATTCACTTTGGAGTCACAAGATCTAAAGATCTAATAGGATGATATGAGAAACAAAGAAGGATAAGGTTTTTGGATGTATTATGTAACACATCCATTGACATCCATTTTATAGTCCTGCTTCAAAAAATCCTAAAACAAATTTTGCGTGGTCCAAAATACTCTTATCACTAATTTGAAAGTCAAAAACTTAACACTTGTTGCAACCTAACCTTGCGGGCTTTTGATACTAAGGAACAGGTTTAGAGATACTTGTTTAATAGACAGTCCTTAAGGTGCATCACATAAAGAAAACTCAAAAGCATATTCTTTAATTTTCATCCAAGGGATCCATCAATCGAGAATGTGAATTCTCCCAAATCAGTATCTAATGTCACAACCAACAACACATTATCTATGAGTCACAACTAGTCTCTTTGTTTGGGGCTGGCTAGAAACCCAATCAAGGGTTATGAGACCTCCCTTGATTTCACAAAACTAGAGATTTCGTGGGTTTGGGGACTTGGGTTACTCTAAATATTTCTATTAGCACCCTTTTGGTACTTATGAGTATGGTTGTTATTTAAGGTGGTCAAGCAGTCTTTTTACATTTTTTTTTTGTACAAGTTCAATTTTTTGATACTAAGTGATAACACATTGATGGTTCATTCGTGTATCTCTATTCTAACTATTGAAATGAAAGAAATAATCAATCAAGTACATTGAAATTGCGTTACAAAAAATAAACACTCAAGACAAAAAAAAATAAAGAAGTAAAGAAAAACAATTCAAAGTACAACTAAAGTAGACTCACAACTCATCAGGTATCTGTATAACACAAAAGGGAAGCCCAAGAGATATATCGGGAAATGAATTAGTACAAATTATCAAAGCCAAATTGAACATTAGAAATCGTACCGTCTTCAAGTCCCTATAATCACCTCCTCCATGGGTCGCTGTTGGAATTAGTATAATACTAACTAATGCGAAAACAACAATCAATGATGCAATCAAACACAATCAGATAAGTGCAAACATTTCAAGGAAATTCAAAGCACAAGGCATGCCTTAGAATTGGCCTTTGAAATTCATGCATTTCTAGCCGTCGTATAACCACTAATTGATTGTTTTTAGCCATTGGTATTTGGTCATCCCTTATGTTCGTAAGCGGTGGACAAAACTGAACGACTCCTAAAATTTGGGTGTAGGTGTGTCCTTTTGGTTTACCTCGTGTACATGCATTAGTCATAAGCCATACATATAGAAAACACATGCAAAAGAAATATAAGCTCATGCACTTAGGTCATAAGACCTTGGTTCTCAATCAATCAATCAATCAATCAATGAAAGTGAATTGAAACGGGTCAATTGCACAATCAAGGAAAATGCAATCATTTAAGCATGCATACAAGAAAGAAAACCGAAAGATCAAACTTCTTAAAAATTTGCAACCAAGAACACAATTTTAGAAAAATTGCAATCAAGGACACAAGTTTTGAAAAATTGCAATTTAGTCCTTAAAAGAAAATTTTTAAGTTACAAGTGATAACAAACAATGATATTAAATTTATTGAAATTTTGAGACACGTACAATGTCCTTGGGAAATGAATTTTAGGACCCGGATGCGGATAATGTCTACACACTAATCAAGTCCTTTGAACTATCAAACATGACTTATTCCAACAAACTTGATATCAAAAGAAAACTCAGATCAACATCTAAAATTTTCAGGTTTTGAGAATTTTCAGAATATGTCATTAACTTCATTAAAATTGTGAAATACCTCGAAATGTTCAATGAGAATTTGGGTGCATCAATGGTACTCTAATCAAGCTCTCTTTTGAACACCATACGGAATTTCAAACTTAATGAAACTAATGCCATATGATTTTTTTTAAAATAAAGGAGCAAGTCACAATGGTGTAGTAATAGCAAAGTGACAAGCAAGCATTACACAATAAGAGTATGTTCATGCATATCTAGAGATGTGAGTTTTCCACAAAAATTTTATGGCATACAAAACATGTAAACACCTACATTTTCACGAAGAAATCTACTTTTGAATCCAAATACATGATTTGATCAAGATCAAAGAATCAAGACACTTAAATCAGCAACATTAACTTTACAGAATAGAGCGTGTACAGTTCAAAGGCAATCATCCTAACCAAATGAATTTCAAAACTGATGGATTTATGAGATGGGCCTGAGTTGGCCCGTCCGCCCAAGTTGGGCCCAAAAAGCCCGGCCCACGGGAATAGGGCCCGTGGATGGGGGAAGGTATAAAAGGGAGGAGAGAGAGAGAGAAACGCACCCTTTGGCACAATCAACGTACGCTTCTCTCCGCGCGTTTTCTCTCCCGAAGAACAAGAGGCATACGGCTTCCAATTTCTTCCCTTTAAGGCTTCATCGACCGGATTCTCTTCCTCCATTGACGACGGTGTTTAATCTGTGGCTAACAAGGTACGCTCGACTCCGTGGTGTGCTTTACGATCGGTGATGCGTGTTTTCCCGGGCTTCGTCTTCCGCATTGATTTAGGGATTTGATTAAGTGTCGAATCCGGTTTTTCGGGGATTAGTCATTCCCAACATTGGTATCAGAGCCCTAGTTCACGTTTTCCCGATCAATTTGATGTTTTTTGATTGATTTATCGCGAAAAATCTTCGGCCGTACGGATCAGGGCGAAAATCCCGACACCCGAGCACTGTTCGGCCATTTTTCTGAGTTTCCGTAAGTTGGAATCAAATTCTGAAGGCACTAGGTGAAAGGCGACGACGAGACGAGTCCGGCGAAATGTCGTGCATCGCCGGAAGACGCCGCACGCGCCCACACGCGCGGCCACAAGCCGCTGCGCGTGGGCGCCACGCGCCCGAAGCGCTGGCTATGGCCAGCGCGTGCGCCACACGCGCCGGTGACGAACCGGCACGTGCGCGCCGGCGACCGGCGAAACGGCACGCGATGACGTCACCGTGACGTCATCCAACGGTAGGTAACCGCTTGGATGACGTCACCGATGACGTCATCCCCGACGACGTTTCGCCGAGAGGTCACCGCCGGCACCCGACCGGCGACCCGACCCGCGCGAGACCCGGCACGCGTGTGGCACGTGCCGGCTGACGTCTTGGTGACGTCAGCCCGTGCAAGTGAGCGGCACGTGCGGGCGGTTCACGCGAACCGGCCCGACCGGCCCGACCGGTCCGACCGGTCTGACGACTTGGCCGTTGACCCGCTGACCGTTGACCGACCCGTTGACTCGTTGACCGACGACCGTTGACCGTTGACTGAGCGTTGACCGTTGACTTTGACCGTTGACCCAAAAAAAAAAAAAAAAGGAATTTGTTTCTTTTTTTCAATTATGTCTATGTAGGTTGTAGGTAATCCATTTTTATTCTGCATTTGTTGCATGAATCATGGAAATTTATGTATTTTCCATTTTGTTTATTGTGGATTATAAGTGATCCATTTTAGTTCTGCATTTGTTGCAGGAACTATGATGCGTTATACACGGATACCTGCAACCCCGAGAACGAACGAAGGAAGAGCTAGACTGAAAAGGCTGATGAAAGAGTTAGCTGATTTTCGATGGCTTGATGGTGATTTAGTATCACATATGGTCAAGGTCAATCAGATGATACAGGAAATCATCAATAATGGTTATCTTATGCCGGATTTTGAGAAGGTGCCGGCTTTGTTGAACACTCTTCCACCTGAATGGCAAGCAGTGTTAGATCGGCTATGGGAGGTCAACGTGGTCCCGGGTTATAGGAGGCTGGTGGAAGCTTTTGTAAGAGAGTACTATAGGATTGAGTTGGCCAAAACTTCAACCCTTAGATTGTGCGCTACGTGGCGCAGAGTGAATGCGCCTTGGTGGCGACATGAGAGCTCTCCAAAAGTTTTTCCATGGTTGGCAAATGTACCTTCGTTTTCTCGATGTTTTGGTGATAGATTAGAAGGGACATTTCCTAATTATTTCTTAGATTAATTGTGAGATTTTTTTTATAGATGTAAATATCTCTTTCCATGTTGATATTTTTCTTTGTATATATTGCTTAGTGTAATGTATAGTTGTATTATGTGAAAGCATTGTTATTCTATTAGATGTTAGATAATATTTGCTTTCATTACTACCGATTCTTTGTGGGTAGTTAGTGTGGGTAGTTATAGAAGTTTTTGTAACTTCATAGAATTGATTTTGCATATGACAATCATATTAATGATAGTTTTAAGTTAGGATTTTTGGAGGATGATTGGAAACGTAGTGACCTTTTGATTCTCAAGCCTTACTTGAAATTATTCATTAATATGATGGGTCTATGTAAATAGGGATGCATAAATGATAGGCATTAATTATTCGTGCATGTATGTCGATGTGTTGAACGATAGTTCAGCAACTAAGAATGTAATTGCTGATATGAATGGCTACAATTGTGAAATATTGAATATAAAGATTCAATATGTGCTGGAAAAGCAAGAAGCACTAGAAGCTCTTGACCATGTTATGGAAGATCTTGAGAATGCTGTGCGCCACTTTGAGCTGGTAGAGGACCCCTTAACGGCATGTGAGCTGAGAATAGATATTTGCAATGCTGGTTCTAGCTCATAAAGAGTTTTGAGCTCTAAGCGCAAGCGTATTGATTCGTTCAATATGTGGGAATGTAAAGGATCAAGTCCTTATTGCAAGAGATCACGAGTTAACCAACACAAGAGAGGAAAACGTCCTCAAGTGAAGAAAATGTCAAGAGTGAAATGTTACAACTGTGACAAGAAGGGTCACTATGCTCGCGACTGTCGTGAGCCAAAGAAGGTAAACACCTCTTGTACATTTGAGAACTTTGATTATGTGTCAAGTTCTGAATTATTGGCTGAATCCAATCCTTTGTGGACTGTAGATTCAGGAGCAACAGACGATGTAGCGAAGGATAAAGGATCCTTCGTGGAATTCCGACGAATACCAACTGGAACTGAGTAGATCTATGTGGAAAACAACTCCAAAGCTGAAGTTAAAAGGATTGGCACATGCCAACTGAACATGTGTGGTGGACGCAACTTGTTCCTACATGATGTTCTAAATGCTCTGGAGATTCGTCGAAATTTAATTGTCTGTTTTGATGTTGGTTAAGCTTGGTTTTAGTGTGAACTTCCGTAATAACGATGTAGATTTGTGTTTAGATACAAACTACTATGGTTGTGGTCACTTACTGAATGGTTTTATTGTACTAAATGTTGACTATAGTGATGTCAATATGTTATTCCCTTGTTTCACGTCTTTTACTTCATGTGATAATGATGTGAATGTGTGGCATGCTAGACTTGGTCATATTGGCCAACAACATATGAATAGACTAGCCAAAGAGGGCTTGTTGGGCAATATTGAATAAGTCGATTTGTCCATATGTAAGCATTGCCTAGAAGGGAAAACGACAAGGAAACCATTTGGAAAAGGTAAAAGAGCTAACGTTCCTCTGCATTTAATCCATTATGACGATTGTGGTTCAATGAATGTGAGAGGAAGGCATGGGACTGTTTACTTCATCACTCTTAATAGATGATTATACTCGATTCTGATGTGTCTATTTGATTTCTCATAAATCTGAAACATAAGTTGTTTCAAAAGATTTATGAACTTGGTTGAAAATCAATTAGACAAGAAAATAAAAGTATTGAGATCCAATCGAGGTCGAGAATATTTATCTGATGAGTTCAGAAAATAATGTGATGAAAAGGAATAGAAATATAGTTGTCTATTCCATATACTCCTCAACAAAATGGTGTTGCAGAGAGAAGAAACAGAACCCTACTGGAAATGGTTAGGTCCATGATGGTGTATGCTAACTTACATATCACTTCTTGGAGTGATGCGTTGTTAATCTTTGCCTAAATACTTAACCGGGTGCCTTCCAAATCAGTTAGTTCCACTTCATATGAGTTATGGATAGGTAGAAAACCGGACTTAAGTTTACTTAAGCCATGGGGTTATGCTGTCTATACTCATGAGTTCTCTCACAAGTTTGGGAAATTGAGTCCTAAAGGAAATAAGAGTATTTTAATGAGATACTCCGAACACTCAAAAGGGTATGTGTTCGTAGGTGAGCAGGAAAGTGGGAGAATAACTGAATTTGAATCACAGAATGTCACATTCTTAGTGGATGAATTTCCTAAGAAGGGCGAAATAGGGAAATATTACTTCCTATTTGAAACCTTGGATCTAGATAATGATATTGGTTGAGTTTGTCCAAGTGGGAGTAATATGAGATGTGATGAATTGAATTCAACTCATTCTCAATTACAATCACATGATGAGATGATATCGTCATTATCTAATCCGAGTGGGAGCATAATGGGGAATGATGTGCTAAGTGTACAATCTCCCATATGGCGAACAAGTCGCCAAAGTATTCCCCGTCGACGTTTTGACATTGAAGGGGAAACTTTTATGATTGCTCTGTAAGATAAGGATGAGCCAAGAAATATTAATGAGACTCTAAATTGCCCTAGTAAGGAAAAATGGTTTAATGCAATGGAAGAGGAAATGGAGTCAATGAAATCAAACCAAGTCTGGGAACTGGTTGATCTGCCAAAAGGACGCAGAGCTATTGGGAACAAATGGGTTCTCAAAATAACGCGAAAGGCTGATGGCTCGATAGAAAGCATAAGGCTCGCCTTGTGGCGAAGAGGTATAATCAACAGGAATGAATTGATTATGTAGAAACATTCTCTCCTGTAGTAAGATTTACCTTGATTCGTATAATTCTGGCAATAGTGTTTGGTATGGATCTTGAGTTACATCAAATGGATGTAAAGACTGCTTGCCTCAATGGAGAATTAGAGGAAGAAACATATATGGAACAACCTGCTGGTTTCATAGTGAAAGGCCAAAAAGAAAAGGTATGTCGACTTTGGGGGTCGATATATGGCCTTAAGCAGTCGTCAAGACAATGGTATATACGATTTCATAATGCCATAATGGCATATGACTTTACAATGATAGATGAGGATCATTGTGTATATATCAAAAGATCCAATGATTAATTTGTGATCATATCATTATATGTTGATGATATGCTAATTGCCGGAAGTAATATGGAGTTTGTCAATATAATCAAAAGTTGGTTGTCTTCCAATTTTGAATTGAATGATATGGGATATTAAACCCATAGACACTCCTATTGCAAAAGGTGAAGGATTGAGCCATAAACTGTGTCCAAAGACTCCACAAGAGAAGGAACAAATGAAACATGTTCCTTATGCTAGTGCTGTTGGGAGCTTGATGTACGCTATGATGTGTACAAGACCTGGCGTGTGTTTTTACAGTTGGAATGGTGAGAAGATACCAATCCAATCCAGGTCAAGCACATTGATAAGCCGTTAAGAGAATACTGAGGTATCTAAAGTGGACTGCTGATTATATGTTGAGTTATTATGGAAAGGATCGCGACTCTAAGGCTATTCTCGATGTTGATTGGGGAGGAGATTTAAATGAAAGGAAATCTACCTCTAGGTTTGTTCTTTTACCGAATAATGGCACCATGTGTTGGAGCAGTAAGAAACAAAAGTATATAGCCTTGTCCACAATGGAATTGAGTTCGTGGCATTATCAGTAGCAGTATAAGAAGATGTTTGGCTTAAGAGATTATTGGATCATTTAGGTGTTATTGGAAGTGCTGCAGAACTATGATAATCAAGCAGCAAAAGTGTACACTAAAGATCCAAATATCATGGCAAGACCAAACATGTAGATACCAAGTATAATTTTGTCATGGACATGGTTGCACGAAAAGATGTGAACTTAGAGTACATACTACGCATAGAATGGTAGCAGATCCTATGACAAAGCCAATACCTAGAGATGTGTTTTGTGGCTATATGAAATCTCTAGGATTGCGTAGAGGCTGATGTACTGAATATTGCAATTTCCCTAAGTGTTCACAATTTGATGAATTTGTGTTTTCATCATTAATGTCTATGAATCTTTGTATGATCTTTATGCATCTTAATGCTTAGTGCATTACTTTAAGTTAGGAAGTATGTCGGATAGATATAAGATTAGCCCACTCACACGGGTAATCGCCTCTATTTACTATGTGATAAATAGAGATGAGACTGTTTTTAAGCTTATTATCTAGGTGATAATCGAGAGCTCAAGCTTAAAACACGTATGTCGCCTTAACTAGGTGTTAAGATGAGGACATAATACTTACTGTGTCCGAAAGTAAAATACCCCACATGTTTTACTTTAGCTGTTTAAGATGCTAGATGTGAGTTCTAATGAATTTTGTGAATGAGTAGATACATGAACTCAAGTTAGACATTGGGTATGTCTGAACTATCATCTGTACGGTATTGAAAGGTGTAGACATACGCTCCATGGGAAAGGAGTTAATACCGTAATACGTATTTCATACTACGTATGCATAAGACGACCAATAAGAGTGGCAAAAGTTTGATCTCAATTTTTTATGTCGTGTGAGACTCTTGAGGAAAAGAATTCCTCAATTTTTTTGTCCCCTCATGACTCTTACTTATTCTCAAGATTTCTATTTAGTGTTTGCTATCTTAGGATGTTGCCAATGGTCATGAGTTTGATTCGATCTAATGGGACATTTCTAGAAAAGCAAGCTGAACTGAAATTGAGAGTTTGAAGGAAAGAGGAAGATTGATTTTGGAGAATCACATTGTAGTTTTGTATTCACCGGTTAACCAATTATGACTGTCTTTGTGATAATCATAATTGTGAATACAATATATATATATATATATATATATATATATATATATATATATATATCATTGTTTGAAAGAGATCAAGAGAGATATAAATGTGATCGATCGATATAGGGTACTGCATACTAAATCTACTCGGAGTGTGACGCTCATTATGAGCTGCTATATATTCCTAACAGATGTATAGCAACGAGCTCTCAAAGTATGCTGGTCGCACGGATTATTCACTGGTATGAATGTTGAAGAGAGGAAATGAGAATTCTGTTCGGCCCACCATGTTAAGAGAAAGTCTATGATGGATTTTTCTCTGATGAGGATGAGTAGGGCCTGTCCGCCCATGTTGGTTTTGTACCACCATGTGCGAGTGGGAGATGATGGATTTATGAGATGGGCCCGAGTTGGCCCGTCCGCCCAAGTTGGGCCCAAAAGCCCGGCCCACGGGAATAGGGCCCGTGGATGGGGGAAGGTATAAAAGGGAGGAGAGAGAGAGAGAGAAACGCACCCTTTGGCACAATCAACGTACGCTTCTCTCCCGCGCGTTTTCTCTCCCGAAGAACAGTAGGCATACGGCTTCCAATTTCTTCCCTTTAAGGCTTCATCGACCGGATTCTCTTCCTCCATTGACGACGGTGTTTAATCTGTGGCTAACAAGGTACGCTCGACTCCGTAGTGTGCTTTACGATCGGTGATGCGTGTTTTTCCCGGGCTTCGTCTTCCGCATTGATTTAGGGATTTGATTAAGTGTCGAATCCGGTTTTTCGGGGATTAGTCATTCCCAACAAAAACCTTTTAAATTTTTACATGTTGTACATCTGTATGTCACACACAATTGTCATGAAGAAATCACATCCAGAATCAAAGTGTATTATTTTATAAAAATCAGGGAATGTGGATAGACCAAGCAACAGAATAAAATCACAACAATGAGCATGGATGTTCTAAAGGCAATCGACGTAAGTAAATGTGTTTTAATCATCATGGAAATTTTATGTGGTAGATATGAACCTAATGAATAGCTTTCATTGAGGCACCGACTTAAGAATCTACACACACAAAAATCATAGAAAATCGACATATAGCAATAGTCACAAAAACAGAACAATAAAAAAAAGCATGTCAACTTTCCAAATCCGACTCCGATTTTTTAAAAATCATTTGACTTAGCAAACAACAATCAAATCTAACAAGAAAGATGTCCACATAAACCTCTTAAATCCTCTATAAATCATTATAAGGAAGCAAAGACAATCAAAGTCATCTATAAGCCAATAGAAAATTTTAAGCAAATCAGTCTAATCTGTCATCCGAATTCCATGATAAAACATCGATATTATGATGATAATTTGACAAGGCAAATGGCAATCAAATCATGCACATGATATGTCGTTGGAAAGCTTGTCGGATTTCTTTCAAATTTCATGAAGCTGAATAACCTCATTTAACAACTCATTTTCAAGTCATCAATCAAGTCAGTCAAATGAGAATTTTGATTTTCACAAAACCATCAACAAAGCATCATTGAGCTATAGTGTCATCATCAAACCTTAACATATCACCAAATATCATCCTCAATCATTCATATAAACATAGATCGCAACCTAAGCATGAATCCTAGCCCTAGTTGCCTATTGCAATCTCTCTTCATCATATTCATGATTTGAGGAGGTTTACCTTGTTGTGATTATTCTTTGGGCTAGAATGAGCTAGGTAGGCCCGCTATGAACTTTGAGGAATGATTGATCTAAGCTCCTTGTGAGATCTAGATTACAATTGCAAGAAATACAAAGTGAATAGGTAATTGATCAAGCTTAATTGGACGAAAATGATAGGCAAGTAAAGTTTAGAGGATTAGAGGTTGATCGTTGAAGTTTCGGAAGATCACTGGCCAACATGAGTTCAGCAACTCAATGACAAGCACCAAAGGATGATTGGACCACCAAGACTGAACATCAAACCACCGTTGTGAGTTGATCAACTTGCTAATCTCCTCGATGGTGTGAAAATCGGCCGATTCACTTGAGAGAAAACGGCCTCTGATCAAAGCCGGCTAGTGAGGAAAAAGTTTTGCAAGTCTTACAATAGAAGAGGGGATGTTGTGGAGAAGCTAGTCATAGTGGAGATTCATCGGTGGAGGTCACTGATCAATTGATTATGGCAATTCTCCTCAGCATGCGAGAGAGAGAGAGAGAGAGAGAGAGAGATCTGAAGAAGTGACCGACCCTCCCTCAATTTTTAAGGGAAAAATGGTTTTATACCTTATCTCAAGATCAAATTTGGGCCCTTGGACTAATCCAAGGGCTCACGTTGTTCCTTCTTGATCAAGGCTTAATCCTATTGGTTTAAAGATGATAACATGGATCAATGACATGTCGAGATGAGTAGTTAGGATTAATCATCAATGAATGGCTGAAATTTAATGCTTAATCCCTAATCATGTCTCCTAATTAGCTTAACTTCAATAATTAGGATTAGTGACACGGCGCTTTGGGGCAATTTAGCAAATTTACAAAGCACAATTCCATCATTTTTGTGCAAGAGGGGTATGGGAGAGTCGACTATAGTATTGGGCAACTGGGGTGGTTGCTAGCCATTGGAGCATCGCCAGAAAATGGCTAAACCGGCCATTTCCTCCCAAAAGTTAGCTAGGCCGATTAGACTGGTTCGAACAAGTTCTAATCGGTTCTAATTGAATTTGATTGGTTAGGTCAGTTTTTGACTAAATTTCATGCAATTTAGTCCTAGAGAGACCTAATCATAAAGAATTTTTGCTCATTTGGGAGAGGAATAGGCTAATTTGGGAAGAAACTATCTAAATTCATTGAAATTAAACCAAGCAAATCTTTCAAAAACATCTAAATTGATTTTAATTGGCTTAATCACCTCAAGAATATTGAAAATCATGCTTAAACTCAATGAGTGCATGAATTTAGAATTTCTAGTTGGTTAACGTAATTTGTGCAATTCCCATCCTAAAAAACCAAACTAATTGAAATTGACTCTAATTCATACAACAAGATATCAATTGATTCAATTACTTATGTTCGTGATCGCTTGACGCATCCAAATTGACACTAGAATGATGGTACGGACTTTATGTCAAAATTCAATCAAGGGTTAATGATAGAATTAAACCTCAATCTATCAAATTAAACCTTAGTCTAGACAACTTAAATTAACCAATTGAAGCTCATTAGCTTAACTTTTTAAAGTTCAAGTAAGCTAAATCCATCAAATCGAAAATTTCCCAAGTAAATTTTAAAAATTGATCCCAAACTTGGATTTAGTTGGAGAAAATGAGTTGCTTTAGGATAATATGTTTTAAACCATAAAGAACCGATCAAGACCCCTCACTAGGGTTGAAAACGGCATTTTTTCCTAGATATGCCAAATCACCAAAATGGTTACTTGAGTGATCTTTAAATGGCCTCTAGATCAAATGTTGTAAAAGAAGTTAAGTCAAAATACAATTAGAAAGAAAGTAATTTAATTTTTGATTGATTCTGAACCTAAATTTGACAAATTTGGAAAATGAGGTCCTAAATTGATTTTTTTTTTTTTAAATCTTCAATACCAAAGCTAAAATGAGATGGTTTTTGAGTTTTTACATTTTTCAATTTTTTTGATCAAATGGTTGACCAAAAGTTAATCATTTAGTGATTTATCCCCAAAATGTTGATTTTATGATCAAAACTTTGAATTTTTTGAAAATTATTGTGGCCAAAGTGAAATTAGGACCAATTGGAAACTTTTATGCAAAAATCCAAATTTTGACCATGGGTTGACTTTTGATCAATGAGTTGACTAAAGTCAACTTTTTGACTTTTTGGGTTTTTGATGAAAATGGCTAGAAAACTATCTACAAATGAAAGACCAATGAAAAAGAAATGAAAAATGAAACTTTTTGCAAGAAACAAGTTTTGTTGCAATTGAACACTCTAATCTCGAAAAAAAAAAAAAAAACACTCTAATCTCGAGGTTTTGCCTTTTGTGACACATCAACTAAAAATCAAGGGTGCCCATGACAAAATTTATATTTTTCTATTTTTCTGTTTCTTGGAATATGTTTGGAACAAAAATTCGTTTGATGACGGAATTTCATTTTTTTATTTGTGGAATAAATTTTTATTCAAGAAATAGATTTTGAGCATAAATCAGAAGTTAAAATTTTTAACTTTTCTATTTTTGAAATAGAAAACAAACTAATTTCTTCCTCTCTTCATTAGAAGAGACTTTGGGCATTCTCCCTCAATAGAACACATTTGGGCGTTCATCCTTCTCAACAGAGCGACACTTTAACCAAAAACCCTAGGCACATCTCTGCTCATCTAGCCATCGACTCCAACTTTGTCCTCTTGCTGGTCCGACTCCATCTTCCCTACCACCGTTGACTCTGACTCTAACTCCATCCTCTTGCCAACATCCATTCCGTCCACTTGGAGGCGTCCACTCTGTTCAATCGTCGCCATCGACTTTGACTCCATCGTCAACCCTAGGCCCTCATCGATTGCACAAGCATATCTTTCTGACACCTTGATGTAACCGTGATTAACTGGCTATCCACGTAATCGATGGCCTTTGCCTCTTTGCCTTGCTTGTGCTTTCACATTGAGTGGGGCTAAGAGTTTCCATGGTCACTTGAATAGGGTGTGATTTTGGGCCTTTTTGCCTCTTTTTCTTGACGCCTCTAGGTAATTGTGATTGACCGGCACCATCTGATGATTTGTAGCCAGTAGCATCCTGCTCATGGCTTCTTACTCCTAATTACCACATTCTCGTGAGATTTCTTTTCATCTAAGTCCAAATATCCTATGTCCGTGATATGGTTGTGAGCGTAAGTCTCGAGCAAATAATGATAGTTGAATATGTGGTAGAGCTCCAATGAAGTGAAGCATAATATTCATGGTTGGAGTGTTGATGTTCTTGAATTAATAAGCAATCCTTTGGGTTTTCTAGGTGTGCTTGAAGAAGAAGATGTTGAAAGGTTTTGGGAAATAGAGTAGAACATTTGTGAGTTTATTTTGGGCAGATTTGGACTTAGTTTTATTATAGCAAAGGAGTCATGAGTTTATTTTCTTGTTTTTGGGGGGTCATGTTCGTGTTCATGTTAGTTTCATCTCCTAATTAAGCTTGTCTTTATTGTTGCTTGAAGCGGTTTGCCAGGTAAACTGATGCAATTGTTTTGCTTTCTATTTACTATGTCAAGCTCATAATCTCTCTTTTAACTTGGTCACTGGATACATATTTTGGGTATTCTTTTTCATCTTTGTTTCAAATTCGAGAGAATCATTCATTGTTTCTTATGGTTGCTGGAATTTTGTTATTGATTATCGTAGTGTTACTACCATTTTGTTATTGATTCTCATAGTGTTGCTGTCATTTTAAAATTTAATAAGTACGGTTACCACAAACCAAGTACTGTCATGGTCTTAGATTGTGGTTACCACGAACCAAGTATGGTTGCTGCCATTTTCCATAGTTTATGCAATAAAATGTATTTACATAGTAGTAGAATTGATCTTAGGATGTGTATGGGTTGTACATGTATACTTGCGATATATGCTTGCTTGTATAATTTGATACAATGATGTTCTCTTTCAATTTTCTTTGTGCATTTTGATTAACAGACATAGAACATTACATTGATATGATCTTGACATCAAAGTTTATGTTCTAAAATTAGTAGATCAACCGATATGGCTCATTGGATACTTAACCAGTTAAGGTTAAATGGCATCTCACAAAGAGGCATTTATGGCAAAGTGGACCGAGCATTTGACCAATTTGCTTATAAGTTTATTGGTAGAAGAGATGAAAAAGAGAAATCGCCTCACCTGTATATACAACAAATTAGGGTGGAATAACATACATGCTAAGTTCAATGAACAAACAAGACTCCAATTTAATGTAATTCAGTTGAAGAATAGGGTAAACAAACTAAAGAGATAGCATAGTAGTTTTAAGAAGATTTTCTCACAATCTAGATTTGGATGGGATAATGTAAAAAAAGAAAAAGAAAAGAGGTCACTCTGGAGGATCCGAGTGTATGGGAGTCTCACATCAAGGTATCACTTTACTTGAGTCCATTTGTTCTTATTATGGATGTAAGCTTCAATTATTTTGTTGACGTATGCCATTACTATGAAAATTACAAGATAATAGCAAATGGGCAAAATTAAAAAATGATGGGTTTCCTCAATATCGCAATCTTTGTATTGTGTTTGATGATACATATACTACTAGGGAGTATGCAGTAGGAAATGCAGAAGACTTAGTAGTGTTGGAGGGAGAAGACAATGGTGTTAGTGGCGACAATGGTGGTGGTGCTATGGTAGGTGATCTTTATATTTGATGCAACCACCATCCCAGTCCCTAACAAGCACAAGTTGAATATGACTCCAAATTCCAAGAGGAGAAGAAAGAGTAACACCTATGATATTAGTGTCACCTACAAAGCCATTCAATAAATGATCAAATTCAAGACGAGTCAATCAACAAATGGCTCCATGCCTTTATAGGCCCCACCTCCTGTAGACCCCTACTTCATAGGGGCTGCGGTTACTGTCCTAAATGGCATGCCTGACTTAGAGTAGAATCTTTACAACAAAGTTCTGAACTAGACATGTCTTAATGCCACTTGGAGAAAGGCCGTCTCATCTCTCTACCTAAAAGGAGACGTGGACTTCTTGAATCTTTTTAAATTATTATTAAAAATTATGCTATGGATTTATATATGACTTAATTTCATTCTATGACTTACGTATTTGAGACTCTTTTTTTTTAAAGTTGCAATTATGATGACATTATTACTATTGTTGATTATTATTGGAGTCCTTATCTAATCGGTTTATGTTATTATTTTGTGTGATAGCATAGATAATATGGATGGAGGTGAAAATAGCATGTATAACGGTCAACTAGCATCAATTGAATTAGTTGAGCATGATTTTGATGATTTTGATCTTGATATACAAATAGCATGGTTATCCACTGTTACAGTAGATATGCCCATGTGCACGAGAGAACCTATTAGGGACAGCTTATTGTCAGGTACCCAATGGGTAAGGGAGGTTATTTTTGGGCATTTAGATAGAGTATATAAAGTTTTTAGAATTGAGAGACGTGTCTTTCTCAACCTTTGTGATCTAATGAAGGTAAAAGATTGGTTGGAAGATAGCCGATATATTAAAATAGATGAACAAGTTGGGATTTTCTTATCTATGATTTGTTACAAATACTCAAATAGAGATTTATGTGAGAGATTCCAACGTTCAGGACAAACTATTAGCAAGTACTTGACTAAAGTATTGCAAAAAGTTCTCAAATTGGCAAGAAAGGTTATCATACTACCCTCCTTTTATGTTGTCCCACGAGAGATTCTTATGGATCTTAACTATAAACATTACTTCAAGGTAGAATTCTCATATATTCATTCACACCATCAATTTTATTTTGTTGTTTATCTTGTAAAATATTGATCTTTGATAAAATGACAAAGTTGTATAGGCGCTATTGATGGCACCCATATTCATGCTTCTATACCTGTGTCGAAGCAAATCCAATCGAGAGGTAGGAAATGAATCACCACTTAGAATATGATGTGTATTTGTTCATTTGATATGAAATTTACTTTTATGTCTGTTGATTGGGAAAGCTCTACCAATGATTGACGGGTGCCTTCAACAGAACTTGAGACTCCTTACTTAGAATTTCCTCGATTGCCACCAAGTATTTGTTTGTCCTTTAAAGAGTATTTTTTTTTTTTTATGATTGTACTACAGTTACAAATCATGACCAATAAATGAATACCTTATTATAGACAAATTATATGTGGTGGATTATGGTTATGCAAAATTCCAGGATTTTTAACTCTTTTAAAAGGTGAACGGTATCATTTAAATGATTATAGGGGTAGAGCGAGATAGCCACTAATAGGAAGAGAGTTGTTTAACTATTGGCATTATTCTCTAAGGAATATCATTGAAATACCATTTGGGGCATTAAAGAATTGCTTCTTCATTTTGAGACACATGTCTTCATTTACAATTTGAAAGCAAGCACATATTGTATTGCATGTTGTCCTATCCATAATTACATCTGTGATCAAGACAAGATGGATAAGAATTTTTCCCTATATGGAGATTTGCAATACATATTTGGACCTACGCAGGATGAGGTTGCAGACGATACATTGACCGAGGAAGGAACCGAGATGAACATGCTTAAGAAAAGTATTGTCAATACAATGGTAAGGGATCATAATATGCCAGAGATTCTATGAAATTGTATTTTCGACTTTTGTAATGTACTATTTTTATTTTTGAATATTATTTTATATTTGAGGATTTACTATGTTGTTATCTAAATAATTTTTATTCCTAGAAATAGAAATTTTATTCTCTTATCAAACAAATTCCTGTTCAAAAAACAAAATTTTTTAGTCGTTATCAAACGTGTTTCTTTGCTCATAAACTCATTCAATGAATAGAAATTGATAATCAATTTCTGGCCAAACTTTGATTTTTGTTCCAAAAATTTTGTTATGTGCACCTCAAGTGTCAACAACACTATATATTGATTGATACACAGACGTCATGATTCATGATTTCCTATTATTTTATGCTACACCTTATTATAAAATGTCATATACTATATGTCGATTGGACATCATGACTAATGACTCCGTGTTATATTATGCTATATCTTATTAGATTGGTTGATACATAGACATCATGATTCGCGACTCCATTTTATCTTTTGTATATGTCTAGAAAAGACAAACATCAATCGGCTTCTTATGACAAGAATGGAACTATCATTGAAGTTGGCGTGTGGAAATTGGCAGATGATAACCATATAATTAAACCCCATATCTCGACTGAGTTATTAGTGCTACCAGAACATTTTATCGCTTATTTAATTGGTAAACCTAAAAAGTAAAGAATGAATGCTCACCTCCGTGATCTGGCCTGCTATCCAAATTTTATAACCCAGTCAATGTCATCGTTCCATATAAAACAAAATTGTATCTCATGAAACGTATTTATCATGCACCAATCGCATGAAAATTCTTGCTTTCCACGTATGATGGTGTATATCAACAAGACAAGGCAAGTGCGTAGGGCATATAAAAACCAGCATATGAATGCAAAAACTCAATATAAACTTCTGATCGACTCTCTTTCTTCTCATCCTCTATAGTGAACTTGCTTCTATATTACTTCAAAACTCAATGGACACAGAACTGCTCTATGATATGTCTCCCTACGCAAGGATCTACAAGGATGGCCGAGTGGAGAGACTTCTGGGCACGGAAACTGTCCCTCCGTCACTTGACGAGAAAACCGGCGTCCAATCGAAAGATGTTGCCATTTCACCGGACTCTGCCGTCTCCGTGAGACTTTACATCCCAAAAGCTGCGACCGATTCTCTACAAAAGCTCCCTGTGCTTGTATACTTTCACGGAGGAGGCTTCATAATTGAATCGGCACAGTCGCCGACTTACCACAACTATCTCAATGCCCTAGTCGCGGAGGCCAACATCATCGCCATCTCCGTCGATTATAGAAGGGCACCGGAGCATCCGCTTCCAGCAGCTTATGATGATTCGTGGACTACCCTCAAATGGGTGGCCTCTCATTCTACCAGAAATGGCCCGGAGGACTGGCTGAATTCTCATGCCAATCTCAAGAAGGTGATCCTGAACGTTCTTCATTTTCTATTTAGATCACCTGCCGGTATATATATGCTAATAGTTACAACGTCCAAACTCACAATATTAGATTCGTCTTTTGTTTGGTGTAGTTGTGGCTGTAATATTGCGGTGTGGCTTTATGATTGTGCTATGAAGTGTAGTCTCTAGTATCTTGTGGTGACATATGTTAAGTAACACATCTTAAGAGTGGGATAGGCTGTTTCTTGAATGCTATTATATGCTAAGGATGAGAAGGAAGCGAGGCGGGGACGGAGATCTTGGTCCCCAAACCCGTTTCGTCACCGCCGTGTGCCCTACGGGGCGGTTTTGCCTTGTGGGCTAGTGGGGACCCACCATATAATCAATATTTTTTCTCAAAAAGAAATAATTCCAAATTCTAGATGATTATTTGACATTGTTTTTATTCTTATTAGTATTATAAGAAAGATGGCCTTATGGGTGGATTTTATAAAAAGAATAGCGGCGTGGGTTGGTTCTAAAGAACTAATCAAGCTCCTTTTCAAAATTGGTCAATATGGGACAATTGTGAAGATGAAACACACGGAAAATTATTGGCCCATATTGCTTTCCTAGAGTCTAAGCTTGCATCTTCTACAAAAGCGATTTGTAAGGAGAAGAGATGGTTCTTAGGATTATATTTAAAATATTTCATATTTTTTCAACAAACAGATTAAAATAAATATATATTCATTAAAGTGCACAAGGGGCATATTAGCCCCTTCGTGCCTATTGCCTGCGCCATGCCCTGCGGGGCTTTTTTTTTGGGGGAATTTGCAGCACTCGGAGTGGCGCACCATGCCCATCTCTACTATATGTAGCTACAGCTGCGAGGGTGCTACACTTG
This sequence comes from Eucalyptus grandis, assembly GCF_016545825.1. NCBI lineage: Eukaryota > Viridiplantae > Streptophyta > Magnoliopsida > Myrtales > Myrtaceae > Eucalyptus > Eucalyptus grandis. The sequence goes on along the minus strand of NC_052618.1, from coordinate 28,257,358 downwards.
TTTGAAGTTTGTCGAGCACCTTTTAAAATTTGCAGTAACGATTTTCACAAAATAGATTTTGGGGAAATTGTGCCATAAAGACTCTTGTTCACTTTTAGAAATAGGTCCAATGTCTTAGCCTTCTGACTATTAAGAGAGGTTGAAGCCAAAATAGAAAACCTGTTTCAATTTGCCTCCAAAGTATAGAAAAAAAGGTCAGCTTAAATGTAGGATACAATCTAAAAGTTAAGGCGACTTAAGATAAAGTTCTATACGAATTTAAAAGATTTGAGGTTCTCAATACAGAAAAGATAATTTCATACTCTAAAATTAGGAGAATAAGCCAAAAAGAAAAATTAAAGCCACACTAAAAATTGATTGCAAGAATTGTTCCTAGAATATATTTTTTTTAATGAGGGTTATTTGTTTCATCATAGGCACTGGATTGTTCGAATTTCAAAATGGTTTTGGCTGGGCCGTGAGGATTTCCTTTGTTATTGACAAGATAAAATAATGTTTTGCCATTCTTTCCAGTGATCGATCGGTCGCTCGAGTCTTCTCGAATAATTGCAAACAGTTGGCGGTTTCCGAAACAATGTTTGGTATTTACGTAATATAATTTTCTGTTGCGACCTGTTTATTGGAGTATCCTTGTACATGCTCAGCAATGACTGTACACACTAATACAACATTCTCTAAATACTTCATAGGTGTTTATGGCTGGAGATAGCGCGGGGGCCAACATAATTAACAACATGGGCATCCGATTGGGAGAGGAAAAGCTAAATGGAATCGAATTTCGAGGCGGTATTATGGTGCATCCTTATTTCTGGGGCGACGAACCATTGCCTTTGGAGACCACCGAGCCCAAGAAGAGGTCCCTGATCAGGGACTTATGGCGCGCGGCGAGCCCGACGACCCCGGGGTGTGATGACCCGCTAATGAACCCGGCAACCGACCCGAGGCTCTCGAGTTTCAATGTCAATAGGGTCCTGATTTGTGTTGCTGAAAAGGATATATTTAGACAGAGGGGTTGGTATTACAAGGAAGTGTTGAGTGAGAGTGGATGGAGTGGAGTTGTGGAAGTGATGGAAGCACCGGGGGAGGATCATATTTTTCATTTGTCCAATCCTAGCTGTGATAATGCTGCGAAGATGATGAAGAAATTGGTTACCTTCGTGAATGAGGATAAATAGGGTCTGAGATATTATTGTTAATTAGTAGCTTATTTGTGCGTAGCTTCATCTGTATCCGGGGCTAATTCTTGTTCCGAGCGGGATATTTTTCTTATATGCTCCGTAAATTTTGAATCTTGTTAGCAAAATCGTGTGATTGGTAACTTGTTGGCTGGGTACCTTGATGGTACTTCTCCAAATTCCAATAATGTTAGCTACTTAGGAACATCAAATGCAATTATCAACCTTTTATGAAAGTTTACCACTCAAACAAAAACTTATCAGTGAAAATAGTAGTTTACTTGCACTAATAAGTGACCAACATAGGGCCACTATTGATGGAGTAAGTGTTTACCTGGAGTAAGGAATTTGCCAATTACAAGTGGAATGTGAGTTATCTACTTATGCATCACTCAAAACAAAGCTTAGAATTAAAATTGGTAGCTTCCCAACGCAGGTCCAATCAAAAGTTATTAGTTACAGTCAAGTCATGAACTCGTCACTGTAAATGAACTTTGAAATAAGCAACTCACGGACATAGGTCTTTTATTACTTTAGTAAGTGACAAACACTTTTTTCAGGAATTTACAAACGCCAAATTCAATGGTAAGTTATTTAAGTTGTTTACTAATTTATCATTGGCAGTGGGATCTTACTATTGAAATTAGTATTATACTAACAAACTAGGTGGTTGGATGAGTGATACAAGACTTGCTTTATAAGTTGAAGGTCACAAGTTTGATTCTTCAATTTATCTTTGGTCTTAGAAAACCTCGGTTACTATGCAAAGAAGGGCCTTAGGTGTTTTACCAGTCTTGCACTTCCCGGCTTGCACCTAGTGGGATTGCGGTGATAGATTTATGCAATGGGCGGTTGGCATTTTATTAGGGCCTTAAACCAAAGATTTTAACTGCACATGAGGTTGGGTTGTGGTGATGGGTTTATCCAATGGGTAGTTAGTATTTTATTAGGGCTTAAACAAAACATTTCAGCATTGCATGAGGGAAGTCCGAACTTCGTCCAAACTTTTTTTTTTCCATAACAAGAGTTAGTGATGTATTGGATAAATTAATTACTTACTCTACCAATGTAGGCTCACACTTAGGGTGGTAAGTTATTGACCTAGTAAGAAGCTAACCAAAGTTCAGTTCAATAGTAAGTCGTAAAATTGGAAATAAATTCTTGCATATCGAAGTTATTAACTTATTAATAGAAGAGAATTGATTAACTAATGGCAACGTTATGAGCGTTGCTAGTAGGACAGTACCGAAACTTTAGACCAGCGACAGTGGAATAATGGCCACATATTGCAATTCGGAAAAGATAGGCAACCGGAACGTGGATTAGAGATAGTTTGACGCATTTAAAGAAACAAATCCAAGGATATTATTCAAGCCAAAAAAAAAAAAAGCCATGGGATATGAACTGCAACTTTGAGGTGATGAATATAATTCCAAATTCAAATATGTTCTTTAAAATTTTATCTACAAACTAGTAGAATAAAATAAGACGGTTATAGAATTTATAGAAAACTAGTTTTGAAAATTCTAAATAAATAAAAGGATGAAAATATCACTATAAATTATTTACACCAATCACTAAATATATTTTGCGTTAGAGTTTCAAAATCACAGAAAAGAAAAAGTAGAGAGAAAAAGCTCAAGGATAGTTTTTGGTCACACTCCTTAAAAGGCAAAAGATGAAAGAAGGGTCAATTAAGTCAATTAAGTCCTAAACCGCTGCCCTACTTTTAGCCGTTGCATGGCATTAGATAAGGAGATCCTCTCTCCGCTTATCTGTTCATCATAATTGCTAATATCCTCTTGCCATTAATGAAAAAAGCAAGAGATGGTAAAATCAAAGGGATAAAGCTAAACAAACATTGCCCAATTCTATCTCACATACTATTCACGGATGACTCTATCTTCTTCTTGGATGAAAAAGTTAGAGAATGCTAGAACATTGCTAAGGTTTTAAACTAGTATTGTTTTGACCGTAGTAAGTTCCTATATTAATATGGGAAAACTACGTAAAAAGTTATAAGTCTATTACACTTTTATCAATTTAGTCCTAAGCCTTTTAATATTATTAATTGAGACCTAAAAATTTTCACATTTTGTTAGTTGAGTTTATTTGGCCAATTTTAGCTAGAAATCACTAATATAGATATCAATGCTAACACAAAAAATTTTAGTAATACTTTTTCAAATTTATGATTTATTATTATTTTCTTTTATTTTTTAACTCTAGTCAGCGAGGGCATTACAGCCATTGCTAGCCAATAAGTGAGGGTGTCAGACTTAGCCTAGATTTGGGTGAGGGTCTGACACTCTCACCCGTGGCCAATGAGGATGCATCAGCCCTTGCCTATGGCCAGCGACCTCGTCAGCTAGAGTGGAAAAAAGAAAAGAAAAATAAATGAAAATAAAATAAATAAAAAAATCTAAAAATATTTAAAATGTTATTAAAAAAATATCCATTTCAACATAAGCCATGCTACATAGAACAACCAGTATGTACGTCAGAAATTTTTAGCTGAAATTGGCCGCATAAACTCAATGGGCAAATCATGAAAATGTTTCAAACTCAATTGGCACAATAAAAAGTTTAGGATTGAATTAGAAAATAAAAATAAATATGTGATTTTTTGGATAACTTTTCCAATTAATGTACTATTTGATTTCAAAGGAGTTACTCATGGTTTCTGTTCATAAAATTATAAACGTAATTGAACGTATCAAACAAGTATATAGTGATGTGAAAGAATATCATCCCATAGAGATTGATGATTAATAAAATAATTATATACTAAAAATAAATTAATTCTAAAATTTATCTAACAAATCAAAAGAGAATTGAGAATAAATTAAAACTAAAAAAATTAAAAGCAAAATTTTGAGAATAAATGCAGTAAATCAATCAAATAAATATGTTAAAGCATTCGATTTCATCATAACCATTGGATATAAATTTCAAATTGTTACACGTACAAAAACAATATCAAACATGTGATAATGAAATTTTCTAATCTATTTACTATCCTATCTCAAGTATAGCCAACCCACTCAGTTTAATAATCCACTATATCTCTATGTGAATTTAAATAAACATAAGCGCATTAAAATTTATTAATATTCTCGATTTACAATGAGTCTTTTGGATCATCTTATCATTGAAAGCTGCACAAATAATATGGTATATCTCTCTCCACATTTAATTTATGGTTATATATTATAAGAAGCAATTGCATATTATCACTTCTTAGTTTCAAACATGTACATAAGATTATTCAAATGGTGGCTAGTTATTCAAAAGTATTAAGCACAATAATATATAACTCATATGAATGGAATCACTTGTACGCATAAATCATAAAATTCACATCATCATGATTGAGCTACATGGTAGCCTTAACAAAAGAAAATTAGAACATAGCAAAAGAAGAAATGAAAATATAAATTAAACTCAGCATCTTAAATTAAAGAACAAGAATTACGTCATTACTTTTGTCTTCTTTTCAAAATACTTGAAAAAACTCTAGAATAATGAAAAATGATCTAAAATAAAACCCTCGATGTCCTCTAAGCTCTCAACATTCTCATATTTATAGAATACATCCAAGACCCTTATTTTCAAGTAATTGCTTATTTTTCGCATAAAATTAGGGAGTAAATCAAATGATTTTTTATATGATATCTATCTACCAAAACTTTTTGATAAAATTAGGGAACAAAATCAAGAATTCCTTGATTTGATATCCTTCTTCCAATGCATTCTGATTTGAATTCCTGATTTTTGTTATTTTTTTTCTTATCTTCTCCATATCTATTATGCTGCATAAATAAGAAAAATTCGAATAATTATAAAGAAATCCAAATATTTTCTCATAGATATTGCATTACTTGTTGCCCAAAATAGGTAAAATAACTCCATTTTTATAGAGTTATCAAACTCCCAAACTTAACATTTTACTAATTCTCAAGCAAAAGCAAGATATAATGCATATTTAAGCCAACAACCTCCTCCATAACATTTTTCCATTAATTGTTCAAATTTACAATTCAAAGAAAAACACCAATTTCATTCAAATATTGAAATTGATTCATAAGTTAAGACTTATTCTAACCATGTGATCCAAGTGTGTATATGAGTCCTCATCTTTTCGAATTATATATGATCTAGATAAATTCACATTGGTATGCAACCTCTAAAAAATTCTCTATAATTCTGACCAAATCTTATAGGTTTGCTTTTCATTGCTCTCTCCACTAATGTAAGCTATTCATCCAATAAAAAATCAATAGGCTTTTTCTCGGTTTGTAATGTAAGGCTGGGCTTTGGGTAAGATAATGGTAATTTTAAGCTTAAATCACCCATCAACACATTGATTTCTAGGATCCAATCAAAGGCAATGTGATTGTCCCTAATTTCACTCCTTCAAGATAATCTTTTTGCCACCACATATCATCATTCCTTTCTTTCTTCTTCTTTTTTTCATTGCTCTCTCTCTCTTTTTTTTTTTTTTTTTTTAAATTGTTGTATGATGGAGTTTCTCCCGAAGTCCCTCCTAATATAACATGAAAATTTCCAACCTATTGAATATCCAAAAGACTCACTCAATTAAAATTTGGACAGGGAACCTTAACAACATTTTTTTTTTTTTTATGATACACCCCAAACAACCATAACAATTATTTTTTTCTTTTTCATGCCCCATACTTCTTCCAAATAAAATTTTTCCTCAAAAAAAAAATCAACGTGTTCATGGGGCATAAGCCAATTATATAATTTGATAAAAACTAGGTTAAATATATAAATGGGTATCAATAAAAAATTGAATAATAATTAAGACTCAACCAATGACTCCCGCCGTATGAAAGCAATACTCTAACCACTGAGTTAAGTAGGTCATTTATCATCACAAAGAGAAACAAAAAGAACTCATCCCATCAAGGTAACTAGGGGCAAATAAATAGGGTTGGCTTGAAAGGTTCAATCGATCCAAAAATTACCTAAATCATTTTCTCAATTAGATGTCACTTACGATTTCTCCTTAACAAAAAATCAAACAAATTCTAAGATTTTGGCAAGACCTAAGAAAATCACATACTTTACATGAATATTCTCTAGATTTACACACAATTCAAAATGTAAGGACTTTTAGTACTCAGTAAGTGGATCGACATAATCATAATTAAAATTAACCACACATCAGTTGCAAGTTTTCAAACAAAATTTGAATTTTCCTAAGAATAGAAAAAATTCACAACAAGGAATGCAATCGTGAAAGAAATTTCAAGAACAGCAAAAATTTTGTCTTCCCTTCCCCCCCTAAAGACTTGAATGACGCATTGTCCTCAATGCAAAAAAGAAAAATAGGAACAAGAAAACTCCTTTAGTTGTAGGATGTGTTCATGGATGGCCTTGATGACTAAATTCCTAAAATGTGGTCCCTCAAGAAAAAAATTAACCTAGATAAAACAGAGAAAAATTAATATTTTTCTTCCTTTTTTTTTTTGCAAAAAGTAAACTTTATAATAAAAAAATAATGAAAATGCTTGGATTGTTTCCCAAGAAGCGCTTGCTTTATAGTTTTCAGTCAAATTATCTCAAATGTCACTATTTTGGAGAATGAAGTTCAATAGTGGTTGTCTACTTATTGTAACCACCTTCGTAGTGGGGTTTAAAACGTTGACCATTAACCTTGAATGTGCCCTCGGTATCATGTGTAACTTCAACTATTCCGTATGGGAACATGTGTGTGACTGTGAAAAGATCAAACCATCGAGATTGTAACTTTCCTAGAAAAAGTTTAAGACGAGTGTTATAAAGTAAAGCTTTTTAACCAATTTTGGACACTATTATGAATATGTACTTGTCATACCATCTTTTTGTATGTTCTTTATACAACTTACAATTTTTATAGGCATCATTGTGAAATTCCTCTAATTCATTCAGTTGCAATAATCTTTCTTCATCTACACACTGCATGTCAAAATTCAGAAATTTTAATGTCTAATATGCTTTATGCTCTAATTCCACTGGTAAATGACAAGCCTTTCCAAACAATAGCCTAAAAGAAGACATCCTGATTGGAGTTTTGAACGCTATCCTATAAGCCCAAAGTGTATCATCAAGTTTCATTGACCAAACTTTCCTAGAGACTTCATTGTTTTTTTTTTTTTTCTAAAATTCTTGATTTCCCTATTTGAAACCTCTACTTAACTACTAATTTGAGAATGATAGAGGGTTGCAACCTCATGCATGACTCCGTACTTACTCAAAAGTGCTTCAAACTATTTATTGTAAAAATGTGTCTCCCTATCACTTATAATTGCCTTAGGAATGCCGAATCAAATAACAATGTTTTTCTTCAAGAATTTGACCACAACCTTAGCATTATTTGTTGGCAATGCTATAGCTTCTACCCACTTAGACACGTACTCCACAACCATTAAAATGTATAAATTCCTATAAAAATGTTTGAAGGGTCCCATGAAATCAATACCTCAAATATCAAATAATTTACACACAATAATATTGTTTAAAGGCATCTATTTTTTCCTTGAAATATTTCTAGTTCTTTAACATCTATCATATGAAGATACATAGGAGTATCCATCTTTAGAAAGTGTGGGCAATAAAATATAGATTGTAAAATCTTAGTTGCGGTTTTTAATGACACCAAAATGAGTGCCTCTCCGTCATGACAATGATGTAGAATGTTCGCCTTCTCTTCGTCTAAAACACATGATTAGGTTTGCACATACTTTAAACAAGCAAGATTCTTAGCAAAAATAATTTTTAACATCAAAAAAGAATATTTTTTCTATTGATATGATAATTTAAGAGGAAGAACATTACTTATCAAATAATTCACAAAGTTAGCTTACTAGGGAATTTTTGTGAATTTGATGGAGAAAATTCTCATAAGAGAACTCTTTCAAAATTGGTCTTATCTCTTCCTTTGAATTCAAAATTCTTGATAAGTGATCTGCAATTAGATTTTCAGTCCCGCCCTTATCTTTGATTTCCAAATCAAATTCTTGCAGTAATAGAATCCCCCTAATCAATCGGGATATTGATTCTTTCTTTTCAAGCAAATACTTAAGAGCAGAATGGTCAGAATAAGCTATAACTTTTTAAGCTGATTAATAAGAACGAAATTTATCAAAAGCAAAAGCTACTACCAAAAGGTCCTTTTCTATTGTTGAATGATTCAATTGTTCACTTGACAAAATTCCACTAGCATAATATACAGTTTGAAAAACTCCATTTTTCCATTGTCCCAAAACATCTCCCACTGTAGAATCGCTAGCATCACACATTAACTCAAAAGGTAAATCCTAATCCAGTGCCAACACTAACTTCTCCTTTTGAGAGTTAAAAGCCTGCACGTATTCATCAAAAAAAATTAAATTGACCATTTTTTTTCCAAAAGATTAGAAAGGGGTTTAGCAATTTTTTAAAAATCTTTTATAAACTGCTTGTAGAATCCTGCATACCCCAACAATTCTTTCACAAGTTTCATAGATGTTGGTGCATGCAATTTTGCAATGACCTTCACTTTGGCTTGATTGACTTCTATTCCATTTCGAGAAATTTTATGCCCAAGCACTATTCATTCCTGTATCATAAAGTGACACTTCTCCCAATTCAAAACAAGGTTAGTCTCCTCATATCTTTGTAAGACCAAAGCGAAATTATTTAAACAAGAATTAAATGATAAGTCAAAAAGGGAAAAATCATCCATGAAAATCCCAATATATTTTTCAATTACACCAGAAAAAATAACTATCATACATTTTTGAAAAGTAGCTGATGCATTATAAAGGCCAAAGGGCATTCTTCTAAAAGCAAAAATATCATAGGGACAAGTGAAAGTAGTTTTCTCTTAGTCTTCCGATGCAATAGGAATCAAATTATACCCCGAATATCCGTCAAGAAAGTAATAAAACTCATGTCTTAGAAGTCTTTCCAACATCTAATCACTAACTGGTAAAGGAAAGTGATCTATTCTAATGGCATCATTCAATTTTCTATAATCCATACACACAAACCACTTCGTAACTATTCTAGTTGGAATCAATTCGTTATTGTCATTTTTTCTGAATAGTCATATCTCGTTTCTTTGGCACAACTTGCATAGAATTTACTCAAGAACTATTAGAGATGGGATAAATGATACCTGTATCAAATAGCTTAATTACGTCAGCTTTCACTACTTCTTGCTTCTACGTGTTTGAAGGCTTCTAAGGTTGGATAGTGGGTTTATATTGTTCCTCCATCAAAATTTTGTGCATGCAAAGTGAATGATTAATTTTCTTGATATCAACTACTTTCTATCCAATTGCACCTTTGTGTTATCTCAATACTCCGAATAGTTTATCCTCATCAAATTTGTCAAAGAATAAAATATAATTATTGGTAAAGAACAAACTCCATCTAAATAAGCATATTTCAAATGAGAAGGTAATGATTTGAGTTCAAGAATTAAAAGCTCTTCAATTGATGGTTTAAGCTTTGTTGTGTATTATTTCAACTCCTCAAATTTAATTGCATTTTGCATTGAATATGATGGAATTGCCTCCATGAAATTTGCGTACTCCTTTATCTCCTCATTCTGATTTTCTTTGTCCTGTTGAACTAAACATGCTTCAAGTGGATCTTTAAAAATATTTTCTAGAAAAATCTTGCTCACCAACTTGTCAACCGTCTTAACTCTAAAATAAGAATTATTGTTAGACGGATATTTCATCACTTTAAAACAATTAAAGGAAACAAGATCATCTTGAATTCTAAAAATCAACTTGCTTTGTTGTACATCAACAAGGGCTCTTCTTGTTGCTAGAAAAGACCGACTTAAGATAAGTAGTACCTCAAAATCTTCCTCCATGTCAAGAACCATGAAATCTGCAGGAAATATAAATTTGTCAACTTTTACCAAAACATATTCCACAATACCTCTTAGATATCTAATTGATCGATCAACTAGTTGAAGTGACATTGTGGTTGCTTTTACCTCGCTTAATCCTAATTTCATGAAAATTGAATAAGGCATTAGATTTGTGTTTGCACCTAAATCACACAATACTTTTTCAAAAAAGGAATCCCCAATAGTGCAAGGAATAGTAAAACTCCCTAGATCTTTGTTTTGTAGGATGGTTGAACACTCCTCATTCAACTTCACAATTTCATAATCCTCAAATTTCCTTTTGTTTGCCAAATCTCCTTAAAAAATTTTGCATAACTAGACATTTGCATTAAGGCATTTGCAAAAGGAATGTTAATGTGCAATTTTTTTAAATATATCGAGAAATTTAGAAAATTGCTTATCTATTTTGTGCTGTTGGAGTCGTTGAGCGAATGGAATTGGTGGCACATATGGTTTGGGATTATTTGGAAAAAAGTTTACTTTTGCCTGCCTCCTTTGGTTGTTTATTGATCTCCTCTTGTCTATCTTTGAAAATCTCTTGTTTAGCATCTTCTTGTCCCACTTGTTTACCACTTCTTAGGGTTATAGCCTTTATGTTTTCAATTGAATTTTTCTCTATGTTGCTAGGCTAAGAACCCAGCTGTCTTTCTGACATCATGTTTGCTAGTTGACTCATTTGCATCTCCATATTTCTTATTGAAGGCTCTTGATTTTGAAATCTCACATCCATGCTCTTGATGAAGTTATGAGTGGAGTTAGCAAGTTTGGCAACCATATCTTCTAGATATGACTTTGACTCTTTTGATTGTTTGAATCCCGGTAATAGTCTCGTCACATTTTGATTATTCCATGAAAAATTTGGATGATTACGCCATCTTGGATTGTACGTACTAGAGTAAGGATTACTCTGTGACCTGTTAAGATTCCCAACAAAGTTAGCATTTGCACTAGATTGTGAAAAAGGGTTATCTATTTGACATTATGTGCTAACATATCCTCTATGACATTCTAGATTTTCAATCCTGTTTTCAATTGAATAAATCAGGCCTTTCATTAACGCGCCTATAGTGCTATTCTCAGAGCTTATCACTCTTGAGATAACTAGACTATCGGGGGAAATCATTAAGAGATTTTAATGCAATAGATTTGAAAATTCGATTAGGAATTGTTTACTCGACCGTGCTCATCTCCTGAGATCATTACGGCATAGTAAATATCGATTAGAAATTCGAGATAGGTCGGTTCGACTAAGATATATGGTTAAATGTGGGTGATTCCACTAAAGTACAAAATTCTCGTCAATGGGCACTAGATTGATTTTTCTGTCGTTTTTGTATCATGTGTCCGTATTTGAAATCTCAAGATTTTCACGACCATCGAGAGTTGCTAATGTGTCGAAGAGGTTCATTGTGGCTCGAAAATTATCGACCATGGGTCATTGGCACTAAAAATTTCTAAAAGCTACCCAAGAGCCTAAGTAACGTTAAAATCATACTAGATTGAAATTAACCGTGAATTTAAATCCGACTTCAAAAATTGAAAATTCTGTTATGTCACGAGTCATTTTAGGGACGTCGACTCATCTTTTGAGGAATTTTCGACGAATTCGGAATTTTTACAGAAAATCGATTCGGACGATTTGAAAAACGAATGAAAATTCGGATTGGTCAAATCGAAGGGATTTTTGGTCTCCTGTGTGAACTAATTGGCGAAAGGAAGTTGTGCGGCCTTTTTCTTCAACAAAATCGGATCTCAATCGGAGAAATCAGATTTCAGGAAAAAGAAAGTAGAATTCGGAATTGAGGAAAATAGCCGTTTTTTGTTACCAAGACTTGTTATTTGGGAGAAATTTGGTGCAAGAAAGTGAGTAGGGATCAAGTATTTTAGCATGAGGATTTTTAGGAATCAAATTGGATTAAATAAGAACAGATGAGACCAAGAATTTTGGTTATAGGAATTTTCTTTTTATTTTCTTTCTTCCCCGTTCAGCCGCACGTCTCCTCCTCCTTTTTTTTTTTTTCTCTCTCTCTCTTTCTCACTCGCACATTCCCCACCCCCAAACCGACAACCCCCCTGCAACTTGGTCTCCCCTTACTTTTTCTTTCTTTGACTTTTAGTCCTTCTTATCCTCTCTCCTTCTCTCTCTCTCTCTCACCCGCCAGTAACGTCGACCCCCTGTCCCCCTTCTACTTTTCTTTCACTTTTTCATTCCCTTGCCCGTTCTCTACCCCCGCCAAACGCCACCTCCGTCCCTCCTCTCTCTCGCAGCCGCTATAGCTCGCGTCTCTTCGAAGCTGCTCCGCCATCTCGCCTTCTTGTTGAGCAGCGACGCCACCAACTCAGCCGCACCGAAGTCCGCTTAGCCCAGCTCAAACTGAGCCGCCCAGCAGCGCCAGAAACGAGCCGGATCAGAACCGATTTTTTCAGTTTGTGGCCGAGGCTTGCCTGGCCGATTTTGGACCGATCGAGCCCCCATTGGCGTTACCACTTTGGGGTTTATCGGCCACCGTTGTGTCCCCGTCAATTTGAACCAAGCAGTTCGTTAAACAAGTGAGTTTAACTCACTAATCCTTACTTAGTAAGTTAATGATGTTTAAGAATTGATTAGATTAAATTAAGCTTATAGAAACAGAAGGATTGCCGAGTAGAGAGACTCAGGGAAAAAACTGGCGTCCAATGAAAAGACCTGGCCATTTCGTCAGACTGCCGTGTCGGCAAGGCTTTACGTCCCACAAGCGGCAATGGGTTGTCCCCTGAGGCTCCCCGTTCTCGTGTACTTTCACGGAGGTCGCTTCATAGACCACTCAGCTTCGTCACCAACTTACCACAACCATCTCAATACCCTTGTCGCGGAGGCTAACGTCATCGCCATCTCCGTCAATTATATAGAAGAGCACCTGAGCATCCTCTACCGGTGGCTTATGATGATTCATGGACTGCCCTCAAATGGGTGGCCTCTCATTCCGCTAGAAACGGCCCCGATGAATGGTTGAATTCCAATGCCAATCTAAAGAAGGTAATCTTGAGTATCAATTTTTTTCTTCCGTTTGTAGCCTACTTTTTTTTTCGTTTGAAATTTCTAGACTACTCAATGACATATAGATACGAGTCTATTCTCATTATGTCCCTCAAATGAAATGAATGTATAAGCTCTTATTTGAGGTGTTCAAAATTGAAAAAGTGCAACTTTATGCTCTAAGAGTTCGAGGGAAAAAAATGGTAAAAAAGCACACTAAACACCTAGACACTTGTTTTGACCCAAAAAAAAACACCTAGACACTTGTTTTGACCCAAAAAAAAACACCTAGACACCTGAGCTCTATTTGGTAACCATCTAAACATGGTCAAATTCTGATTTTTTGTTTCCGGAATCAGTTTAGGTATAGAATTGCGTTTGGTAAAATTTTTGTTCCCGGGAACAGATTTGGAGTAGAATCAAGAACCAAAAAAGAGTTGATTCTTGTTCCAGGAACAAATTTGAGAATCAACACCAACAGCTCTTATTCTTCCCTTCGGCCATCTTGCGACTACCATCCACCACCACCTGCCACCGTCTACCGCTGCTAGCTGCCGTTCGCCGATCCGGCGAGCTCCCCAGGATAAGGTGAGGTCCGGCGAGCTCGTCAGAGGCAAGCCCAGCCACCGGCGAGGCTCGGCGAGCCTCGCCTAGCTGCCGGTGAGGCTTGGCTGACGAGGGCCAGCCTCACCGAGGGCCGGCGATGCTCAGTGAGGTTGCGGCCCTCGTGCCCGGCTGGTCACCAGTCCGGCGACCGGCCACAAGAAGAAGAAGAAGAAGAAGAAGAATAGGAGAAAAAAAGGAAAAAAAGTAAAAAAGTAAAAAATTATTTAAAAATTAAAAGAAATTGATTTGGAACAGAATTAATGAGTACGATACTAAATGCAATTCTATTCTAGAATAAGAAATTTTGGGCAGTTACCAAACAGCTTAAAATGTCTAGAATAAATTCCCGGGAACAAAATAAAAAAGAATCATTTTTTATCAGAATTTACTTCGATGAACAGAATCGTTACCAAACGCGCCCTTGTTAGTCTGAGATTTATGTTTCTTGTTTGTGCTTTTTGTATGTTTTGTCCCAAAAGGTCTAGACGATTTTTTAATGAATTGATCGAATTGCGATTTCTTGAAATAGGCGACCATGTATTCACGACTTAAGGAAGACTTTTTTTGGGTATGAACTTAATGAAGAGTTAACTAAATAGGATATATTTCACGTTGATTGTGCTTCTAAGTTAAAAAAAAAAAATTTTGATTTTTTTTTTTTTATCGTAGAGGTAAATTTCTAGAAGAATCGATATGTTGTGAATGGTAGTGGTAAAAAACATTACCTGCCGCCTAATATAGTTTCTGATGACCTATCAACACTTTTATATAATTATCAACTCCTTTCACAGTTTCTAAATTACCAAAATTTCCTTTTTTTTTTACCAACTTTTACTTGTTTTTTCTTAACAATGCCTTAATATCTACTAACTCTTGTATAAATTTATCCATCTTTATTCAAGTGACTTACCAATATTTATTTAATTTTTTTCCTAAAGATATGAAATATTCTATTGAGTTACCACTTTTATTTGTCTTGCTTACTAATTTTCTTAACTTTACTAACTCATTTTCAAAATTACCCACCTCAACAAGTGTTATTACTAACTTTTCTCCAACTAGAGTTATTACCAACAAGTATTGCGTTACCAACTCTTATTCGACTTATTACCCACATTAATTTGGATTATTTTAAATTACCAACAACACTTAAATCTGCAGAAAAAACTTTTATTATCTTTGACCAACTTTTTATTTACAGTCCATACTAACAAAATACTTAGAAAAAAAGGGACACCTATCATTTTTTTTTTTACCAACATTTTTTTTTTTTGCACTCACCAACATCTATTGAAGTTAAGTAGCATGGGAAAAATGTTGATAGGTTGTCTGTAAATTAAACAAAAAGTGCCTTATCCCACATAAAAAAGATAGGAGTGTGTGGGTCAATATATAAGTGTGGAAGTCTTCCAAAATAACAATTAGGGTGCGTTTGGTAACGATTCTGTTCCAAACCGATTCGACCGAAATGATTTTTTTATTACATTCCGTGGAACCGATTCGAGTAAAAAAAACGCGTTAGTAACTGTCCAAATTTTTTTTTATTCTGGAATAGAATTGCGTTTGATACCGCGCTAATTGATTGTTCAAAATCAATTTCTTTTAATTTTTAATTTTTTTTACTTTTTTACTTTTTCTTTACTTTTTTTCTTTTTTTCCTTTTTCTTTTTCCTTTTTTTTTTTTTTTTTTTTTCCCTTTTCTCCTATTCTTCTTCTTCTTCTTCATGTGGCCAGTCGCCGGTCCGGCAACCGGCTAGACGAGGGTTGGCGACGCTCATCGGAGCGTCCTCGACCCTCGGCGAGGCTAGCCCTCGTCGGCTGAGCCTTGCTGGCAACTAGGTGAGGCTCGGCTTTGCCGGGGCAAGGCGAGGCTAGCCTGGCCATCGATGGGGCTGGGCGAGGCCCGTCTCCGAGCCTGGCCACCGGCGAGGCTCGCCGGTGGCTGGGCTTGCCTCCGGCGAGCTCGTCGGACCTCACCCTGGCCTAACGAGCTCGCTAGACCGGCGAACGGTGATCGGCGGTGGACGGCGACCAGTGGCGGCAGGCAGCAGCGGATGGTGACCAGCGGCGAACGGTGGCAGCAGCAAGTGGTGGCGGACGACGGCAGCGGCAAGCGGTAGCGAACAGCGATGGGCGGTGGTGGACAACAATCGCGGGATGACGGAAGGGAAGAATGAGACTTTCACTTTGTTTTGATTCTTTTTTTATTCTCAAATGGAGAATCACATTTTCTTTTTATTCTCAATTCTCTTCCCAATCTGTTCCCGAAAACAAAAATTTTACGAAACGCGATTCTCGTTCCAAACTAATTCTGGGAACAAAAAATCAGAATCAGGCTATTGTCATATGTTCTTAAAGCAACATTTGTCTTCTATTCTCAATTATTTTACCAAACGCGATTCTCAATTATTATTATTATTATTATTATATTATTATTATTATTATTATTATTATTATTATTATTATTATTATTATTATTATTATTATTATTATTATTATTATTATTATTATTATTATTATATTTTAGTTCTAATTTACAATTTGTCTTCCGTTCTTAATGCAACGTTTCAGAGTGAAGATTGTATCTATTCTAAAACACTGTTATAAATTGTTGTCTTCGTCTCGATATTTTTTACAACTATTATTTTTAATTGTTTCCTTTCAAGAGTTCTTCGAGAAATAGCGGAATTGCTATCTAGTATTTCCGTTTGAAACATTATTCTATTCTGAAGGATTTTTGCCAGTAATTATTAATAACATTGTGGGGTAAATAATTCCTTAAAGACAGTGCATTCACGCCTTGAAATCTGATTTCTTTCTTCCTAGTTGTTGCGACCTTCCCAAGGGTAAATTACTTAAAGAAGGCTATTGGATTACTAAGTCCGAAGACTTGGCATGGACTCTCCCAAGTCCTACCAATCGCGACTTGATACTAAGAAATTAACCCATTTAAACATGCAATTAAAAAACATTTGGAGCCGCCACTAACTAATTAGGGTTGATTAGAAACCCAAGTAAAATATGTGAGAATACTTTACTATTGCGAACCAGAGATTCAATAGGTCTGGGGACATGGTTATGCTAGATTAATCTAATGCCCTTTCAGTACCTTTTCATTTTAATTTCAAAAATATTTTGCAGGCAGTATTTATTAGTTTTAACCTAAGCTACTAACATGCAAATGGTGGTCATGCGGGTGCACAATCAATGAAATAACATTCAATAAACCAAAGTGATAGATTGTAAGAAATTATAAACTACAACCTATTAAGGTCTATTCTCTAAAAAAAAGTTACAAAAATGCTAATAAAAATGCATGCCCTAAACATGATTTTTTAAATGACATGACACCTAATTTTTATTTTATGCAATCTTAATTTAAACTTAATATGCTTGAATTTTACTTTAATGACATGTGAGATGCAATTCATATGGCATAACTTAAACCATCACCATATACATACAATCTAATTTACCTAATCCTAAATATGTATGTGCTACATGATATGGGATGTATGACGTGGTAATTCTATATGCATGCTCTTTTTATGATTTTTTAATGATTTTTTTTTATTACACATATGCAACCTACACTAACAATGATGACATGAAATGGGATTAATTATGAACTAACCTATTAACTAACCAAATAAATGACTTTTGTGTGTTTTTTTTAAAATGACTTAATAATTCTTATTAAGAAAAACAACATAATGATGCAATACTAATCTTTGGCTTTTTTATTAAAAAAACTATACGACGGGAATATTAAAACATTAACCTATGACCCACTAACTAAAGCGCAACATGTAATGTGCATATTATGAAATCTATATAACCTAAATAACATTTTTTTTTTGTTTTGGTTTTATTAAAGAAAAATTATCCTAATTCTATATGAATCTTAAAAATTAAAATGCGTAGCCTTAAGTATGAAATGTGTATGGACCTAAGTACCTAATTTCTAGATATGATATAATTTTACTAATAAACAAATTCTAATTAAATAAACGTATTATGTAAATTAATTAACATGTACTTAATATTTCGGAATTAATAAAAAAACTAATTAAACTATCTAAAGTGAATAATTTTCTAATTTATTTTAAGGATTAATTTGATTTAACCCATATCCTCTCTTAGAAAATTATTTTTTTTTTTTTTAAATTATTAAAATATGCAAACTTTATCTAAGATCTTATGTTCGAGAAAAATGTTATTTAGGTCCAACCCTAACCTATTCCAAAAATTATCAAAAATGCAATATTAAAAATGCAGTTCTAATTTATGAAAATAACATGATGCGATCATAATTTACTAAGCCCACAAAACTCTGATGCAAGATTTAGATTTTTTATTATACTTTTAGATTTTTTAATTTTTTTAGTGTTTTTTTTTAATCTTTCCAAAACAAGTAATTATTTTTAAAAAACCAAGATAAGAATTAAAATAACCGAAAAAACTAATCCATTGTCTCACGGATTAAATTAACAATTATTTTACCTCTATAGTGATTTAACAATTAAAATACTATTAAAATACCCAAAAATTAATATAATTAAAAAAATGATCCGACGTCTTACGGATCAAATTAATAATTATAGTAATTTTAAACAAAACCCTATGAATAATGCCTACATTATTTATAAAATGAAAATCACCTTCCTATGCAATAATATTGAAATTTAAAAAGGGTAAGTAAAACAACATAAAATAAAGGAAAAATAAAATAAAACTACCTAATGGGTTAGAAAAAAGGACGGTGGGCGGTAGGCTTCGGTGTCCCTGGCGAGAAAATATTGGCTGCAACTCTGACTCCAGCGTGTCTTCCTCCGAGTCCATTCACCGGGTGACACGTGTTGCCCGGCAGCCACGCTGGAGTCCGAGCGCGTTCCTTTTATTTTCGGTAAAATAATCTTCTCTCTCTCCTCTAGCGCCTATACGCTAGCCCTGCGCTCTCTCTCTCCTCTGCAGAGTCTGCACGCATTTATTGTATTCTCTTTCCTCTTCCTTCGTTCTTTCCTCCGAGTAGAAGAAACGTTCCAAGCGAGCGAAGCTTTCAAATTTTGAATCTCTGGTTTCGCTCTCGTTTGCTATTCCGCACTCGTTGTTGCTGCTCCGGCATTGCGTTTGTCAAGCGGCCGTTCCCCACCGTCGCCCGGTGCTCGCTCGCTCGCTGGTCCTGTCGCTTCCTCCGTCTTTGCTTCGGCGCTCGCTCTTTGCTCCGTTGCTCGCTCCATCTCTACTCCGGTGCCGCTTTCCTTCGCACATTAATCTGCTTGGGCGGCCGAGATTTGGGAGATCACATTTCTGCAACCACCTGTAGAGCAGCGTCGACGCCTTCTAGGCCGGTTACGAGATTTGTGGGATGTGTACACACAGAGCAAGAGCAGTAGATTGCCCAAGTTCTGGCGGGACGCCTTCCAGGCCGGTTACAAGTTCTTGACGACTGACGTGCCGGGCGTTTGCGACGTCGCCGTTTCGGAGATCGCAAAGATTTCCCTTTGCTCCTTCACCTTCTCCGATCCTCTCGCTGCTAATTCTCGTCCTGCGGTAACCCATGCTCGCCCTTCAAAGCCCCCCTTCTTCTATAATGCTTTCGTCGCTAGCTTCATTTGCTTGCAGAACTTTTAGTGCTGAGAAGTTGGGCATTTCTTGCGAAATTTTGGGAGTTTGGTCGCTGACTTGTCCTTTCAGAGATTGGATGGAAGTCATGAGTTTATGAGGTCTTGGTTCTTGTCAGTGATGTCGTTGGAACCAGTGTTGGGGTAATGTTCGGAAGTTTAACCATCACAATCCATATTATAATGTGATTCCATGGATTGTTGTCTGTCAATGCCTTGTTGGATTGCAAAACCTTCGTACCTCCTGTTGAGGCTGGGCTTCCATGAGCCATAATTTTAATATAGAAACTGCAATCAGCACAGGAACGATGTTAGCTAAACTTGATGCAGGAAGGATTGAGAAAATCCAGTCTTCTTTATTTTGCAGGTGTTGAAATATATTGTGCACCCACAGCTGATGCGAGGGACATTTGGCAAGCATCTATGACACATATTGCTCTTGAGGTGGATGTTTTGTTTTATCAGCCAACCAATTTTTTCGTCGGAAAGACTACCCGCCTCCACCAGAGTATGTTTTTGCAGGAACAGATGACGATCTTAACCCAGATTCTGTCGTATGTGCTGGAGGCACTGTAATTATATCTCCATAAGGAAATGTTTTGGCCGGACCCAATTATGATGGCGAGGCACACATCTCAGCTGACCTTGGTATGATCCTTGCACTTGCAGCTCGTGTGCACTTTAAATCTCTGGAAGTTAGCTAACCAAGGAGATTATGATCTCATTTTAGTTGTGAGGGCTTCAGGTTTTCCTCATGAGCTTGATTTACTTATGGTGTAATGATGTGCAGACCTTGGAGAAATAGCGCGGGCCAAGTTTGATTTTGATGTGGTTGGGCATTATTCGAGGCCTGAGGGCTGGAGCCAGAAGACGTTGTGGGCAGCTGCTCGGACAAACGAGACAGCGACCTGGTCGTCGTTGGCACCGTCGGTGGTGGAACAACAGCAGCGTCGTCGATGGTGGAACGGCCGAAGAAGAAGACTTCCTCCCTCGCTTTCTTTTCTTCTTTCCCACAACTCTCTCTCTCTCTCTCTCTCTCTCTCTCTCTCTCTCTCTGTGCTTTTCTTGTTGTTTCCCTTGCATGTGTCAGACTAACAAGGGAAATTTTCTCAAAAAAAGAGAAGTAAGAGAGAAGAGGGAAAGAGAGGTGTGGGCAGAAACGGAGGGGAGGAGAGAGTAAAGGGGAGAGAGACGGAGTCTTAACGGGGAAATTAAGACCGACAGGTGGGCCCAAATTTGTCACGTGTCGATTTTTGTATGGTGGTACATTTCGCCTACGTGGAGTGTATATGTGACATCCCAAATTTCAGTGACTTTCATTAGTGTAATTAGATCATTATGAACTTAGATTAATTAGATTGGGCTAGAAAGTGAACCCAATAGATCGTGAGAAACGTGTGGGCTTGAGAAGTAAGTTGGCCACACGAATTGGACTTAAGAAATCTAATGAAAGATTATGGGCTTGGACTTGGTTTGAAGCGGGCCAAGGTTCGGAATTATTAGATTTGTAGATTTAGTTTAGTGGGCCGGAACTGTTATAGATTAAACCTATTGGGTCGGGAACGAATATTTAGGCCCGAATGATTTTATTTTATAGATTATAGTTATGATAACTTGATTAATGTTTATAATGCTAATATCAATTTCTAACTTTAGCATTTTGTGATGAATTCTTTATAGACCAACATTGACTAGTCGATATGTTATGTCATGACTTTGTATGATTGTAATAGAAATGAAATCTAATGGAATCAAAAGGAAATTAATTGAGAAAAATTAGAAACTAATGAACTGGCTAATGACTCGGATTAGAGACTAATTGATTTTGAGTGACAAATTAAATTTGAGAGAACAAACTTGGAGGCCACGACATCATTCTCTCTCGTTTCTCCATGCACTTGACACCCACAATTTTCTATTCTCTAGAAACCAAACCATCAACCCAAGGAAAACAATCATTAGCAAATTTCATCATTACTCTAGCCTAGGGATTAGTTTGTAGACCTATTTCCCCCTTAAGTTTCGTACCCTCTCTCTCTCTCTCCATATAAAACCGAACAACCCATCTTCATCTTCTTTTTCTCTTGACTGAGCGGTAGAACCAGAAGCAAACCAATAGCAAACCAGTGATTTCTTCTTCTTGCATGCGAGATTTTGGTGTTGATCTTGAAGTATCTTTGGGTTGTCTAGTAGCTGAACAAGGTAAGGAAAGATATAACTCTAAATTGAAAGTTATCCATTGTTTTGTCAAGAAAGCTTGTGGGTCAATCCAAACAGTGAAGGATTTAGTTTGTAGTTGCTGTTTTATGGTTAATCTAAGCTAAGTAAGTGATAGATTAAAGGCAGAAGCCATTGCATGTTGTTTTTGAACCTTGCATGTTTCAAAATCCTTGTGTGAGTATGTTGTTTTGTTGAGCGAAGTGATGAAATGGATGCCGAGTGTGTTGTTTTGGTAGAAATCTTGATAAGTGGCTTACAGATGCAACGACACTTCGAGCCGAGCTGTGGAATTGATCATTTGTTAGAGAAAGATATGCTGAAGTTGCTTTGAGTTGCTGTGAGTAAGCATTGGAGTATTTTAGAAGAGATTTGTGGATAGACAAGTTGTTTCGTTGAGTTAGAAGTGAGAAAATTTGTGTATCTATTTTGTTCTAGGTGAAAACGGTTATGAGTCTTCTGTTTGTGTTTAATTTTCTTTATGTATGTTAATAGAAATGAGAAAGAAACCATTCTACATGATAGAACATCTATAAGATCAAGTTATACATGTAGCTATAACCATATGAATATATAAAACGTAGAGATAGAAGTGAACTTAGTAAAACCAGTAAACTGTTTTTGTGAGAAACGGTTTGACCTTTACTAATTATCCGAATTTTCTGTATTTACCTAGTTAGATTTGGACTTCGAATCCTTAATGAAAATTGTAGAACACATCTTAAGGAATAGTGTGTCAAAATTTGAGATTAAATCGATAATATTTGGCTAGTGAAAGAATCTGGACGTTGATATAGAGTGCTAGTAAAGATTATAGCAACTGTTACTCTTAATACAGTGAGAATAAGACTTAAGTTTCTTCAGGGAAATTGTTAGTCTATGTCTTAAATATAACATACTAAAATTTGGTAGTATTTCGACAAGAATTAATATACCTTACGTGTCCGAAACCGAAACTGTACTTTTAGTTAGTAAATTGTCTGGACCCGAGAACATATATTAGATGTTGTCTTTTATATTAGACTTGTATGACAAACATAAAGTCTAGTAACCTCCCAATAGATGTTAGTTGTGTAAGACTAAGTCTCATATATCATTTGAGATATAAGTGTATATAGAATCATGTGTGTGCAATGAGTGTGGTGAATAGTGCTTGATTATGAGATAAATATCTGTTCGCCATGGAATGGGACATGACGTAATGGGTTTTAGTTTATAATTTGGACACGCACATGTGCTAGGTTCATGAGAGTTAGATAGATACTTTAGAGTCTTTTCTTTTGCATATGATAAATGCATTAATCAAAGGTGTGGTGGTGTGAAACGTGTGCTTAAGATGAATGAACCCATCGGTACCGAGATACCGATGATGCCCCTGGAAGTTTGGGATGCCCTTGCTGCGTGGTCTTGGATGCCTCGGTAGAGAGATATTGAGATGCCTTGGAGTGAGATGCCCTTGTGTGTGATCAAGGATGCCTCGGTTGTGTGATACTGAGATGCCTCGGAGTGAGATCCCCCTTGCTGTGTGGTCTTGGGAGGACCTCGGTTGTGTGATACCGGGTCGCCTCGGAGTGAGATGCCCATAATTAGAGATGTTGTGGAAGTCCGGATAACGTACTTTTCGGAAGTGACTCAATCGGCCGGTTGAATTCTGGTTAGTGATTGATCGAGGGTGGATCATATGTTCACTAAATATAATTATATTTGGCGAGTGAGTCCATTTATTATTGTTGCATTACATCTTGATATGAGATTGAGCTTGAGAAAGGTAAGCCTAGAAGTGGATGCTCATAAGGTGATTATATACATAATATGTCAATATCCAATTGTTTATGCTTGTGATATACTTTCTTTAGTATCCTAAATTGTTTGATGATTCTCTTGCAATATTGATGACTATGGATTGTTTAAGTTAGAGTTTTATCATTCTTTACTGGGCAAGGTTGTTTGCTCATACCTTACATTTTCAGATTGATAGCATGAATGTACCGCCAATAGCTCGATATGGGGCGGTAGTGCGTCTTGATGTTTCTCTTCATGACGTGTATGATCCTGACATTGACATGATTTTCTCCAAATATGAGGCGACTTTATGGCTGGATGATGGTAGAGCTGACTTGACTTCGATGACGTTCGTTGCATGGTTTCTCAACCATGAAGGAGAGATGTTCGGACCTTTACACTTTGGAGTAGGAGGACTTGGAGCAAGTTTGGGCGGCGCCTAGACGCCTTTGATCTTGTAGAGGTTGACTGACTTTTGTTTTTGCTAGATGTGGGCTTGTGTGGGAACTCGTGGAGTAGATACCCTCACCCTTTATCCCTGGCTTGTGTTATGCCTTACTTTTGTAATGTATATGTTGTATATATAGGCGATGAACATGGAAAGAGTCCAGGTTGATAAATTTTGTAAGCTCTAATGATGATAAGTAGAAATGAAGCTTCTTGTGTCCTTGTTTATGTGCATGAATGATTTGGCCAATACTTAAGAATTGAAGGTAGAGTGATTGCAGGATAACCTCATAACATAAACTTGAGATTTTAAATAATCCATGTTATACATGCTAACCTTCAATGGTAAACGCTATGGGTTATCTAAAGGAGGTTACAAGTCAATTAAGAAGATAATAATAATTATAATTCTGCTTGCGCTTAGTATGTGACGCCCTGGGATGTCATAGCTGCTCGTTACAGTATAGCCCACCCAATATTTTCTCTCCCTTTCTTTGCTTTTTTTCTGACCTTTTAACTTTCTGCAGCACTTTTGCAAAAGGAAAAAGCCAAACCTCAAGAGAAGCCCCTTTTTTTCTCTTCCTTTTTTTTTTTTTCTCTCGAAGACCCCCCACACTTTTCTTTTTTTCTCTTCACTTTTCTATTTTTTCCTTCGATGAAAGATGAAGAGAAGCCTCCCCATTCAAGGCTTCACACTCTCTATTTTTTTTTTTTTTTTGGTGACCCAGGGAAACCCGTACGCCGGCAACACGGCGGGACAAACCCTGGGGCCGCATGAGGGAATCACCACCCCGTGACAGCGGTTAAGACGCCAAGCACCTCCATTGGGTTTCGAACCCTTCACTTTTGAGGAAAGGATTAGCAGGGCCTTATCTAGCGGAGCCACCGCGGCGGGTGGTGCTTCGCACTATAGAGGGAAAATTCAACAAACAAGTGAAGATTTCCCAATATTCACTCAACTCCTCAACCAAAAAAGTGGCTCAAAAATCACATGACTGTTGAATTTTTTTGAATTCAATTTTTTTTCAAAATTTCCCTCTATAATCAAATATTATCTTCTATTTCTAAAAGATGAATTTAAATTAAGTGCCAACACCGATTGATTAGTTTTCCCCAACAAAAGAAGTCCCATCCTTTTGGGTATGGAACAATAGAATTTTGCTGTCTAAAATGGTTAGATATTTTGACAATGATAAATGATTTCATATGACTCCCCCACAGCCATCTTATATGAACTTGTACTCTGAGAGTAGTTTTCATTCTTGCCGGATGATATGCATCAGTAAATAAAGAGCAGAAGTTGTCAGTTGTCAGTTGTTGCGTATAATTGGACATAGATGATCATTAGAAGGGCCAGGGTTGAGTCAGGTCGAATATGAAGGTCAAGTCTAGCGTGTTGCCCAAGTTCACCTGTCATATAAAACTATTATATAGTAATTTCCGAATTGGGGAAGCTCGGGATTGGGCCAAAAATGAGTGGGTCAAGCTTTCTTATGCTTATTTATCTCTCGGATTAGGAGAGCCGAGCGGGTAGACCATAAGTTGATCGCTCTAATTGCACTATTATCATAATAAAATAATGAAATACTAGCTTTTCACGAGCCACTAAAGATAAAGTCGATGTGCACTTTAGGTTGACAATATGATAAATCATAAATTGGTGCTCAATCAATTGGTGGTAGTATCACTATAATAAAATCTATAGTCAATTCCAAACTTGCACTATTTCATACTTTAATATCATGTAAAATTTTATGGGGACATTACTAATTAGTTTAAATGTTTAAGTTATTATATGAGTGGATAATATACTATTTAAAAATGGTAACACCTTAAACATGCTCTCTCCAATGATATACATTCAAGCAACACTGACTAAAACGACAATCTATTCTCTTGTCAATTAGTTTAACTAGGTCATTTTTCGTTCTACTTAAGTATTCCTGGCTGGAGATAGTGCAGGTGCCAACATAGTTCACAACATGAGCATTCGATTGGGAGAGGAAAAGCCAGAGGGAATTGAAGTTTCGGGAGTTATTATGGTGCATCCTTTCTTCTGGGGCAATGAACCGTTGCCTTTGGAGATAACCAAACCTGAGAAGAGGTCCTTGGTCAAACGGTCCTGGAACATAGTGAAACCAACCAACATTGGTTGTGATGACCCGCTAATAAACCCGATAATGGACTTGAGATTCTCGAGGTTAGGTTGCAATAGGGTTCTAATTTGTGCTGCTGAGAAGGATATTTTTCGACACAAAGGTTCCGTTCGTTTCGCGGAAAATATTTTCTGGGAAAACGTTTTTCAGATTTTCTGGCGTTCGTTTCACGGAAAATGAATTCCTGGGGGAAAATGTTTTTCATGAAAAGAAAAAAAATCTTCTAAATTGAGGGAAAATGTTTTCCACTTTTGAAAAGTGAAAAATATTTTCCTCACTTGATCTCTCTTATCTCACACCTCAACAAATCATCACTTCCTCCTCTCCTTTCTTCTTCTTCTTCTTCTTCTTCTTCTTCTTCATTTCTTCTTTTATTCAAATTATTTTTAAATTTTTATTCTTTTTTAATTCGAATTATTTTTAATTTCCTTTTCTTTTTTATTTCTTTATTTCTTTTCTTTGTTTTCCATTTTCTTCTTTCTTGGCTAATCATTAGCCGTTACCAAGTGAACCTTTAGCTCGTCGATCTCAAGTTCGCACCCGTCGATTTGGTGAGCGCTAGCATCTCGAGCTTGACGCTCGTGCTCGCTAATTTGGTGAGCAGAAAATATTTTCCTTACTGAACACCAGAAAATATTTTTGAAACATTTTCAGGTTTTAGCCGAACACAAAAAAATATTGTCATTTTCCTAGAAAATGATTTATAGAAAAATATTTTCCGAAAATGGCTTATTTTCCGCGAAACGAACAAACCCAAAGGGTGGTATTACAAGGAGGTGCTTAGTAAGAGTGGATGGAAAGGACTTGTGGCCAGGGGAGGATCTTGTATTTCATTTGTTTAATCCTACTTGTGATAATGCTGTGAATTTGATGAAAAAGATGGTCTTTTTCATCAAGGAAGATAAATAGTGTTATGACATATTAGTGTTAGCGACCTCTTTAAATGGGCTAAACCTAGTTTATCTCTATCTCTATTTGTACTGAAGACGAATTCCTCAGGATTTTTATCTTCTTGAGAAAATCTTTTTTGTCATATCAAATGCACTTTGGGTCCGTTTGGTTCGGCTTTGGGGAAATGCCATTGGGAGAATACAAATACCTTTTAGGTAAATGTGTTTTCTGAAATGCTAGACTGTTTGGTAAACTATAACCGAAAAGTGTTTTAGGGAAATGCAAGACCGTTTGGTAAACATATATTTGAAAAACCCTTTAGTGTAACCAAATTAAGTTTTTTAGTTTTAGTATTTTTAAAATTGCTAAAAAGAAACAATGACTATATAACCTTTTACATTTTCATGTTGAGAGTAATGTAAAAGATATATATATATATATATATATATATATATATATTAGTAAATATATTTAAAAATTATATTAAAAGAATTTGATTATAGATTAGATGCAAAGCTCAACTTTTGGCCTAGGGTTCTTTTAGGTTTGTTTTCAACTTTGAATATTTTTTTTAATTATTGTAGTATTAATCATCTTCGTTAATTAATGATCATTCTAGTATATTGATAAAAAGTTAGGCTATTGATTGTCAAAAGATAAAAATTACAAAAAAAAGGCGAACCCAACATAAGGGGGAGGTGGGGTTCAAATCCCCACCTCCTCGGGGGGAATGGGGTAGGGACGCGTAAGTTTTGAGCGTGGGTTGCGACTCCCACGCCCTGCAAGAGGCGGGCACAAGTGCGAGTGAGTGTAGAGTAGGAATAGAGTAGGACCAAAAAAAAAAAAAAAACATTTGCAAAGAGTTATTATCATTATTTTTAAATATAAAAATAAAATCCGATGAAACTCTATCGCCGATCAACAGCGGTTGAGGTGTAGGGAAGATGATTGGTTTTAAAAAAGAAAAAAAGAAAAAGATGTCAACGGATGAATAATAGAGATGGACTTGCATTTCCGAAATGCTGAAAGCCCAAAGCAGGCCCCACCTACTTTGGGCTTTTAACATTTCAAAGGCCAACATTTGGCCAATGATACCTCCAAATGCTTAACCAAACACCTAAATTTTTTCCCAATGGGCTTTTGGAGCTGAAAGCTCATTGGGAATGCTGAACTAAACAAGGCATTTTTAAGATATGTTATACTTTCATACTAATTTAATTTTCGGAAGATTTGTCAAAGGAATGCAAAATCTCCTTGGGATGTATCACCCTATAAAGTAATTTCATGTAAATTCCCTGATCTTGATGTGGACAACTGACCTTAGATTGGACCAAGAGACGTTTTTGTATGGTGAGCAGAACTTGGCTCAAAAGGCTTCTTGACTGCTTAAAAAAGTTATGTGTCTCATCATTTTATCAATGTTTGATTAGTTTAACATGATAGAATAAGCAAGTAATATTTTCTTTCTATAGACTCGCAATAACATTATGCTTCCAAATCATCGATTCATCCTTACATTATGACATTATGTGATAAATGCCATCTTGGTACGATAATTTTGCAGCACTTCAATAGTGAAAATACGGGATACTATAGTTTTTGTAAGGTGCTTGGCAAATGTCTCGTTTTAATGGCTAAACACGAGGTCCTCATAGCAAAGAGGTGGAACTTAGGCTTGTGCATGAAAATCACTTTTCATTCGAAACGCACCTACAAATTCGAAAATCTTATTATTTTCATTTTTGAAATTTCATGTCACACAACATGTCATATGTAACCACTGCCCACAGTGGCGTAACTGGCTTGGGCTCTTTCCCCCTCACGAATGGGAGGAGTTCGAATCCCAGAAGTGTCATTAGAGATTTTTACTTAAAGTATTGTGGTAGTGGGTCCTGCAGTTGCTCCCCCAGGTTTGCTCGCCCCGGCTGTCGGCTTATGAGGTTTCCTGGATTATCAAAAAAAAAAAAAAAACGTCATATGTATTCAAAATTCCACGTCATAGGACATTTCGTTTGCATGTCACTTTTCCAAATACCACGGTTACCCGATAAGTCCTTTGCATTGGTAATCGTTTCGAAATTTAAGGTCCCGTGCCATTTGATTTGAACACGTCACCTTTTCGAAATTCCAAATTAATCCGTCATATCTTAGCATAATTTCCAATCCTGTCACAGGTGGTAGCAATGGTGCACGACGGCGGATGATGGCAAACAGTAGCAGAAACAACCAGTGGATGATGGTGGCGGACGGTGATGGTTAGTGATAGTGGACGGTGATGGTGGCAGTAGGTGTATGACAGTGACTGGCAATGACGGTTAGTGATAGTGGATTGTGGTAGAGGATGGTGGCGTTCGACAGCAACTGACAAGGGGCAATGATGAAGAAGAAGGAAAACCAAAAGAAAAGAAAGAAAATGACTTACTTCTAAAAAATTGTTTCCAGTTTTTTACTTTTTTTTTTTTGTTTTAAATCTATTTCCTAGCCACTTTTCTATTCCAATGAATAGAAAAATTAGCTAATATTACTAAATAAGTTTCTATTATTTTCCTGTTTCAAGGAGCAAAAGAATAAAACAATAGAGAAATTGGAATATTGCTATGCAAACCCTAAGTAGTTTAATCCCATAATACTACTTAGGTTTCTAAGTGTCCAATCTGCCTGGGCTAAATAAAATGATTGGTGGTGATTTCTCTCTGTTCTAAAATATGAACCTGGATTAGGGATTTCTAGGAAATCTTGATGCACCACAGGACCGGTGGCCCTCGGAGACGTTCTCTTGGAGGGAAATTTCGGGTCTCTACAAAGTTTATTGAGTCATGTGGCAAGATTATGTCACTTGTCTTGTCACATGACAAGTATATAAATAAAGCGAAATGTCATGTGATAAGTACATGAGCGGATATTCTCTTAAGCCCGTCTTAACTAAATATAAGTGATGAAAGTGCATATATAAATTTTACGTTCATAAGATAATAATGAGTTCATCGTTCGTCTACCTCGACCCCGGATAATTTCACAAGCTGGTCTGGCACGAGCACCAGGGATTCACATATACTGTCGCACCACGGTCTCTTTTCACTTCGTTTTGAGCGCATGGTCAGTATATCATAGAAATGAATTATACCGACGTATCACAACCCAAGGTATCAAGCAAGAAAGAAGGTTGTTGGGGCTATCGGAGATGAATTTGAGATGAGATAGAATTTTGTGACTCTCCCAATCCCGTCACTAACTAAACTCCACAATCAAATAACGACCATCTTGTCTGATTGCCTATTTGATTCGTCACGACCGACTAGGTGTCATTGACCCATCAAGGGCGCCCCCACAAAGAAAAACTCAATCTTTTAGTCATTTAGCCTAAATCACTAAATTATGCAAGTCAATGAACAAAAATCTTAAGCACAACTCAATTCAAACTAACAATGGAACAAAAATGGTTTTGAATATATATCATGACTCTTTTTTAACAATGGAACAAAAATGGAACTTTCGTGGGAGTTGCTGTGATTATCGAAACTAATAACCATATAATTCAACCCCCATAATTACGAAGGTTTATGCAACCGGTAAGTAACTTTTTGCTCTGCCTAAATCAACACCATATAAACATTCTGACTAGCTCTCTTTCTTATCGTCCTCGATACTAATCTTTCTTCTATTTCGCTCAAAACTTAATGTTAAAACAAAGTGCTCTATGATTTGTCTCCATTCGCAAGGATTTTCAACGATGGCCCAGTTGAGAGAATTTGGGGGACAGACACCGTGCCCCCGTCCCTTGACAAGAAAATGTAGAAAATTATTCATATGAAAAATTAATTAATCAAGAAGAATCGGATCCCTATATGACTATAAAACACTGAGATCAATAAACACAGTGGAATTAAAGCGTACGTATTTGAGCCATTGCTTTACTTAAAGAAAAATAGATCAGCCTGATAATAAGAGATCATCGGAATGCCAGATCATCCTCTTTATGACCTATTTCGATATAGCAGCTTTCAATGGGATTAAAGCAACTTATAGGTACAACCTACCATTTTATAGGCTAGAGAGGAGACCAATCAAACTCTAATCAACAGCGTGCTAACTGGGTCATTTCTATTATGAGCTTCAGTTAAACACAATTGCCTACACTTTACTGCTCAACTAGGCTCGTTATTAATATATGCCAATACCCACTTCAATCAGATCACTGTAAGATTTAACAAATATTGAAATATCCATTAACCCGATTATTTAAAATATAAAATTAATTAATTAATGTAAGCCCATATTATAGAAAATTTTTAACAGAAAACTTGCGTCCAATTGAAAGACGTCGCCATGTCATCCGATTCCACTATCTCGGTGAGACTCTACATCCCGAAAGCGGCAATCGGTTTTCTCCAAAAGCTGCCCGTGCTCGTGTACTATCATGGAGGATGCTTCATATTTGAAACGGCGTGGTCGCTGACTTGTCACAACTATCTCAATGACCTAGTTGCAGAGGCTAACGTCGTTGCTGTCTCCGTCGAGTATAGAAGGGCCCCGGAGGATCCTCTTCCAGCGGCTTATGACGATTCATGGACTGCCCTCAAGTGGGTGGCCTCTCATTCCTACGGAAATGGCCCCAGGAGTGGCTGAATTCTTGGGCTAATCTCGAGAAGGTGATCTTCAATGTTCTCCTTTTCTTTATAGTGGGATGCATGTGCGCGTGTATGCATGGTAACAAAACCCCCAAGATTGGCCTTTGGAGACCACAAAACTAGACAAGAGGTCCTGTCCCACATAAGAAAAGTAAGAGGAAGTGGGCCAATTAATAAGTGTGGGGTTTCTTTAGTATACCTAAGGAAATGATTTTATTAATTGACCCACTTTCTCCCATTTTTCCTATGTGGGACAAGATACTTATTAATTGGCACACTTCCCTCCACTTTTCCTATGTGGGACAAGAAAACATGCACTTAGTTTGTTTTTACAAACAAACTTCCAACATGTCCTTCTATGAAATGTTTTGGCAGGCGGCAAACCCAATGACCACCGGGTGTGACCTGCTAATTGATCCGATGAAGGACATGAGGCTCTCGGGTTTTGATTGGAACAAGGTCTTGGTTTGTGTTGCTAGAAAGAATGTGTTGAAATATAGAGGGTGGTATTACAAGGAGGCGTTGAGTTAGAGTATATGGAGTGGAGTGGTGGAAGGGATGGAAACGCCCGGAGAGGATCATGTCTTCCATTTGTTGAATCCTGGTTGTGATGATGCCGTGAAGTTGATGAAGAAATTGGTCTCCTTTATGAATGAGGATACATAGGGTAGACGTTGTGGTGTTGGTAACTACCTTTGGTGGGCTAATCCTTAGTTATTTCTATCTCTATATGTAAGTATTGCTTGTGTGAAGTTAAAAAAGTCAGGAGCAACTTTTCTGCTTTATCAAATATGATATGTGAATGCGTGTGCGTAACACTATAAATAATATATCATCTTTATATATCCAGTCGTATGTATTTCTTATTTCTTAGTCAAATAGATTTGGTTGAATTAATTAGACTGTCATTTAAATGAATTATTGTCTAATTGTCAGTAGAGAGTCTCCAATACATATGGGAAGGAGTGTTATCCGTAGTGCTTATATGCCTTTGAAAAGTGTTCAGCTCATGATGAAGTTGAAAAAAGAAACTCCTAAAGTAGTAGATATTTGTGCAGTAATCGAACAAACGGTTCTTGTAGCAAAGTGGAGCATATAAAATTGATAGTTGTTGTGACAGTTGAATTTGATAAAGTGTTTATTTAATCTCCTGGTAAATATAGGTGCAACAATGCTTTTTACTTTATATGTGATAGGGGAAGTTGTGTTTAAAAATCTTATGTAGTATCTAAAGCTGCATGTGGAGTTAGTATTCAGTTAACATCTAGAGCTATGGAAAAATTTAACTGTAGCTTGGAATTAAAAAATATTTGTGATGATCAAGCCCATGAGAGACTATGGAAAAGTAGAAGTGATAATATGAGGTTCCAACAAAACAACTGAGTCACAGTTGGAGTCGGCCAAAGCGCAAAAAGAGCTTGTTTTTCTTTTGACATGTAGGACGACATTTCCTGGGCTGTTTAAAGTGTGCCATGCGAGTGCTTTGGGCGCTGCTTTTTGTTGGTGTTACGCTCAATGGGTCGGATGCTTCGTCGAAATGATCCTAGCGGAGAAATTGCGAGTGTTTAGTTTTGAAGCCAACAGATTTTGCGTTACTATATTGGTAATTTTTTTTTTTTTGGGTAAGATTTCATAAAAACTATGAGGGCTAAAAATCTTGAGTTATCGGATGTAATTATAGTTAGGAAACATTGAGTGTTTGGATGACTTAAAAGTGTGATTATAATTTTCGATCGTATCACTTGACTGACATATGGAGTATGGTGCTACTTTTCTATAGAGCAAGTCACACCGACCGCAGCTAGAAGTGGCAAATTGGTAGGTTTTGTGGGTTATAATTGGGTTCAGCCCGAATTCACTCATACTAATTTATTCGGTAGATAATTTAGATAGCCCATACCCTACCAAACCCAAATCCAACCCAAATTTACCCACATAACTCGCTCAAAACACATAGTATACGTCCAGTATATCTCCAAAAATAAAAACCGGAAAATAAAAGAAATTCAAGTTGCTCTAAGCTCAACCCAATGGAAACACCGCCCTCGTGAAATCCCCCAGCAACCACTCCTCCCCCGCCACCAGGGACGGATTTGTGGCCAGAGGATGGAATATCAACGAAGTAACTGCGATCAAGGATAGGCCATTCCCGTCAACTGAAATCAGGTCAGCATCCGTGGCTGCGCAGTGGAGAGGCTGAGGAGATGCTCCAGCAATTCATGGGCGAGACCTTCATTCTATTTTGATAAAAGGACTTTAGGTGAAAATGATTTTTCTAAAATACAAATAGTGTTTAGTAAAGTATAATTTAAAAACATAATGGGAAGCAACTTTAATTTCAATGCTATTTGGAAAAAAAAAAAAACTATACTTTGTAAAACACCTTCACTATTATGAAAAAGAAAAAGAAAAAAAGACTCTTACTATTTTAAAAAAAAAAAAAAAATCTCAACCCTTTGTCGATAGAACTTAGGCCATTGATGAGCCTCATTGGCTGCCGACTAGCCTTGCCTAAGGTTGTGCAATCTTAGGCATCACTTGCAACCTAGGCAACTTCAAGTGAGGTTGGTTATGGTTTGCACATGACTTTTTAGGGGTAAAAGTGTATTTTCATCTCATGTGAAGATTTCTATAAATAAGATGGACAAAAATACATCAACTAAAATATTCATAAAAAATATATAGAATTAATATATGATAAATATAGCCACTTCAATGGAACTAAATAAGACATTTTGAGAAGAAGAATTACATGAATTGGATAAAAGGGAAAATAACTCAACATAAGAATGTCAAGATGACGACAATTGGTTACTCATTATATATTTAAAGGTTGACTACGGTAAAAAAAAAAGACTCATGATAATGATAAAAATATTTAAAAAATTATAAGGAGAAGGATGTTTTCAAACTCATTTAAGAAAATGATTAACCGAAATTGAAGGTGATTTTTTATTTGTATCAATCAATCATTTTTTTTAATTATTCAACCATTTAAAAATACATTATGAATACTTGTTTCTTAAAGTTGACCTTTTTCTTATTGAGTCTTATTTCCATTTTACTCAATTGTATTTTTTTTTCTGAAAATACCTTAGTAGTTTTATTAGTATTTTCATCTATATTTATCAAATCTTTATGTTTAACATTATTGTCGATACTTATTTTTTTTATTAATATTTCAGTTAGTTTAGTTTTATCCTATTTCCTGTACTACCTTCTTCTTTTTACCAACTACGGGTAGAAGAGAGATTTCCTCCAGGAAATGAGAAAAAAAATACGCTATTACATCTTCAAAGTATTGCACATGTTAACCAAAAAAGTAGTAGAGAATTGACGAATGGATTAAAGTAAAAGTTCGGGGGCGTATTGAATAATGATAAAAAAGATTGAGGACACACTTGAACTACATCTAAAGTTCATGGGGGCATTTTTGTAATTTCCCTTCAAATATATAGATTAGGAGAAATGGTTACCGAATTATATTAAATTTTTGAAAGCTTCTTTGAGGTACGTAAAATCTCATTTATGTACAACCTCTCATTTTTTTTTTATTGCTTCCGCTACTACCGTGTACTCTGCTTCGGTAGTATGCAAAGCAACTATATCCTGCAAAATTGCTTTCCAACTTATCGTGGAATTGCCAAGCATAAAAGTATAAACTGTCAAAGATCTCATTTTGTCGAGATTGTTTGCATAGTCAAAATCAACAAAGCTAACAACCGAATGTCCTATATCACAACTTTTGTGAAAGACAAGACACACATTTTGAGGTACCGTGGATGTACTGAAGAATCAATTTCACAATTTGACAATGAGCTTTACCTAGATGTGTCATATACACACTCACAACACTAACATCCATAGAAAAGGGACATGTTACATAGCTTATCTAAAAACCTTAGCCTCTCTTTGTTTTTCCTATCTTCCTATTAGACCTTTAAATCTTGTGGCTCACTAAGTAGTTTTTTTTAGCTTTTGGATTATACTCTTGTACTTGTTGTTGAAGATAGTGAAACCCTCTATCTCCCCATGATTTTTCCCATTTTGGATTTCCACGTATATCATGCTTCTCATGTGATTTTGATTTTGTTTTCATCATTTACTATTTGTGCTTCAATTAATGTATCTTTTGACATTTTTTTCACAACAAATTAGTATTAGAGTAAAGGAATTTCGGTCTTTTTATTTGATATGGCATCTATCAAATTCGAAGTAGCACCCTTTGAAGGGCCAAAACAATTTTGGTCAATGGAGAATCAAGATGAAGGTATTGTCATTTTGGGAAGGTTTAGTTAGAGTCTTGGACGCGAAGACAATGGGGAGAGAGGGGGGTTTAACTATTTTCAATAATGAGTACAAGAGTACAATTCAAAAGCACTAAAAAAAAAAAAATCACTTTGGAGTCACAAGATCTAAAGATCTAATAGGATGATATGAGAAACAAAGAAGGATAAGGTTTTTGGATGTATTGTGTAACACATCCATTGACATCCATTTTATAGTCCTGCTTCAAAAAATCCTAAAACAAATTTTGCGTGGTCCAAAATACTCTTATCACTAATTTGAAAGTCAAAAACTTAACACTTGTTGCAACCTAACCTTGCGGGCTTTTGATACTAAGGAATAGGTTTAGAGATACTTGTTTAATAGACAGTCCTCAAGATGCATCACATAAAGAAAACTCAAAAGCATATTCATTAATTTTCATCCAAGGGATCCATCAATCGAGAATGTGAATTCTCCCAAATTAGTATCTAGTGTCACAACCAACAAAACATTATCTATGAGTCACAACTAGCCTCTTTGTTTGGGGCCGGCTAGAAACCCAATCAAGGGTTAGGAGACCTCCCTTGATTTCACAGAACTAGAGATTTCGTGGGTTTGGGGACTTAGGTTACTCTAAATATTTCTATTAGCACCCTTTTGGTACTTATGAGTATGGTTGTTATTTAAGGTGGTCAAGTAGTCTTTTTACATTTTTTTTTTTTTTGGTACAAGTTCAATTTTTGATACTAAGTGATAACACATTGATGGTTCATTCGTGTATCTTTATTCTAACTATTCAAAGGAAAGAAACAATAAATCAAGTACATTGAAATTGCGTTACAAAAAATAAACACTCAAGACAAAAAAATAAAAAGTAAAGAAAAACAATTCAAAGTACAACTAAAGTAGACTCACAACTCATCGGTATATGTATAACACAAAAGGGAAGCCCAAGAGATATATCGGGAAATGAATTAGTACAAATTATCAAAGCCAAATTGAACATTAGAAATCGTACCGTCTTCAAGTCCCTATAATCACCTCCTCCATGGGTTGCTGTTGGAACTAGTATAATACTAACTAATGCGAAAACAACAATCAATGATGCAATCAAACACAATCAGATAAGTGCAAACATTTCAAGGAAATTCAAAGCACAAGGCATGCCTTAGAATTGGCCTTTGAAATTCATACATTTCCAGCTGTCCCATAACCACTAATTGATTGTTTTTAGCCGTTGGTATATGGTCATCCCTTGTGTTCGTAAGCGGTGGACAAAACCGAACGACTCCTAAAATTTGGGTCTATGTGTGTCCTTTTGGTTTACCTCATGTACATGCATTAGTCATAAGCCATACATATAGAAAACACATGCAAAAGAAATATAAGCTCATGCACTTAGGTCATAAGACCTTGGTTCTCAATCAATCAATCAATCAATGAAAGTGAATTGAAACAGGTCAATTGCACAATCAAGGCAAATGCAATCATTTAAGTATGCATACAAGAAAGAAAACTGAAAGATCAAACTTCTTAAAAATTTGCAACCAAGAACACAATTTTAGAAAAATTGCAATCAAGGACACAAGTTTTGAAAATTTGCAATTTAGTCCTTAAAAGAAAATTTTTAAGTTACAAGTGATAAAAAAATGATATTAAATTTGTTGAAATTTTGAGACACATACGATGTCCTTGGCAAATGAATTTTAGGACCCGGGTGCGGATAATGTTTGCACACTAATCGAGTCCTTTGAACTATCAAACATGACTTATTCCAACAAACTTGTTATCAAAAGAAAACTCAGATCAACATCTAAAATTTTCAGGTTTTGAGAATTTTCAGAATATGTCATTAACTTCATTAAAATTGTGAAATACCTCGAAGTGTTCAATGAGAATTTGGGTGCATCAATGGTACTATGATCAAGCTCTCTTTTGAATACCATAAGGAATTTCAAACTTAATGAAACTAATGCCATATGATTTTTTTTTTTTAAATCAAGGAGCAAGTCACAATGGTGTAGTAATAGCAAAGTGACAAGCAAGCATTACACAATAAGAGTATGTTCATGCATATCTAGAGATGTGAGTTTTCCAGAAAAATTTTATGGCATACAAAACATGTAAACACCTACATTTTCACTAAGAAATCTACTTTTGAATCCAAATGCATGATTTGATCAAGATCAAAGAATCAAGACACTCAAATCAGCAACATAAACTTTACAGAATAGAGCGTGTACAGTTCAAAGGCAATCATCCTAACCAAATGAATTTCAAAACCTTTTAAATTTTTACATGTTGTACATTTGTATGTCACACACAATTGTCATGAAGAAATCACATTCAGAATCAAAGTGTATTATCTTACAAAAATCAGGGAATGTGGATAGACCAAGCAACAGAACAAAATCACAACAATGAGCATGGATGTTCTAAAGGCAATCGACCTACATAAATGTGTTTTAATCATCATGGAAATTTTATATGTGGTAGATATGAACCTAATGAATAGCTTTCATTGA
Organism: Eucalyptus grandis; assembly: GCF_016545825.1. Taxonomy (NCBI): domain Eukaryota; kingdom Viridiplantae; phylum Streptophyta; class Magnoliopsida; order Myrtales; family Myrtaceae; genus Eucalyptus; species Eucalyptus grandis. The sequence continues at coordinate 28,219,108 of NC_052618.1, read as the reverse complement.
GGCACTGACTTAAGAATCTACACACACAAAAATCATAGAAACATATAGCAATAGTCACGAAAACAGAACAATAAAAAAAAGCATGTCAACTTTCTAGATTTGACTCCGATTTTTCAAAAATCATTTGACCTAGCAAACAACAATCAAATCTAACAAGCAAGATGTCCACAGAAACCTCTTAAATCATCTATAAATCATTATAAGGCATCAAAGACAATCAAAGTCATCTATAAGCCAATTGAAGATTTTAAGCAAATCAGTCTAATCTGTCATCTGAATTCCATGATAAAACATCGATATTATGATGATAATTTGACAAGGCAAATGACAATCAAATCATGCATATGATATGTTGTTGGAAAGCTTGTCGGATTTATTTCGAATTTCATGAAGGCATTGAAGCTGAATAACCTCATTTAATAACTCATTTCAAGTCATCAACAAGTCAATCAAATGAGAATTTCGATTTTCACAAAACCATCAACAAAGCATCATTAAGCTATAGTGTCATCATCAAACCTTAACATATCACCAAATATCATCCTCAATCATTCATATAAACATAGATTGCAACCTAAGTATGAATTCTAGCCCTGGTTGCCTATTGTAATCTCTCTTCATCATATTCATGATTTGAGGAGGTTTACCTTGTTGTGATTATTCTTCGGGCTCGAATGAGCTAGGTAGGCCCACTATGAACTTTGAGGAATGATTGATCTAAGCTCCTTGTGAGATCTAGATTACGATTGCAAGAAATACAGAGTGAATAGGTAATTGATCAAGCTTAATTGGACAAAAATGATAGGCAAGTAAAGTTTAGAGGATTAGAGGTTGATTGTTGAAGTTTTGGAAGATCACTGGCCAACATGAGTTCAGCAACTCAATGACAAGCACCAAGGGATGATTGGACCACCAGGACTGAACATCAAACCACTATTGTGAGTTGATCAACTTGCTAATCTCCTCAACGGTGTGAAAATCGGTTGATTCACTTGAGAGGAAATGGCCTCTGATCAAAGCCGGCTAGTGACGAAAAAGTTTTGCAAGTCTTACAACGGAAGAGGGGATGTTGTGGAGAAGCTAGTCATAGTGGAGATTCGTCGGTGGAGTTCGCTGATCAATTGATTATGGCAATTCTCCTCGGCATGCGAGAAAGAGAGAGAGAGAGAGAGAGAGAGAGAGAGAGATCTGAAGAAGTGACCAACCCTCCCTCAATTTTGAAGGGAAAAATGGTTTTATACCTTATCTCAAGTTCAAATTTGGGCCATTGGACTAATCCAAGGGCTCACGTTGTTCCTTCTTGATCAAGGCTTAATCCTATTGGTTTAAAGATGATAACATTGATCAATGACATGTTGAGATGAGTAGTTAGGATTAATCATCAATGAATGGCTGAAATTTAATGCTTAATCCTAAGCATGTCTCCTAATTAGCTTAACTTCAATAATTAGGATTAGTGACACGGTGCTTTGGGGCAATTTAGCAAATTTACAAAGCACAATTCCATCATTTTTGTACAAGAGGGGTATGGGAGAGTCGACTATAGTATTGGGCAACTAGGGTGGTTGCTAGCCATTGAGCATCGCCATAAAATGGCTAAGCTGGCCATTTCTGCCAAAAAGTCAGCTAGGCCGATTAGACTAGTTCGAACAAGTTCTAATCGGTTCTAATTGAATTTGATTGGTTAGGTCAGTGTTTGACTAAATTTCATGCAATTTAGTCCTAGAGGGACCTAATCATAAAGAATTTTTGCTTATTTGGGAGAGAAATAGGCTAATTTGGGAAGAAATTATCGAATCCATTGAAATTAAACCAAACAAATCTCTCAAAAACATCTAAATTGATTTTAATTGGCTTAATCACCTCAAGGATATTGAAAATCATGCTTAAACTCAATGAGTGCATGAATTTAGAATTTCTAGTTGGTTAACGTAATTTGTGCAATTCCCATCCTCAAAAACCAAATTAATTGAAATTGACTCTAATTCATACAACAAGATATCAATTGATTCAATTACTTATGTTCGTGATGGCTTGATGCATCCAAATTGACACTAGAATGATGGTACGGACTTTATGTCAAAATTCAATCAAGGGTTAATGATAGAATTAAACCTCAATCTATCAAATTAAACCTTAGTCTAGACAACTTAAATTAACCAATTGAAGCTCATTAGCCTAACTTTTTAAAGTTCAGGTAAGTTAAATCCATCAAATCGAAAATTTCCCAAGTAAATTTCAAAAATTGATCCCAGACTTGGATTTAGTTGGAGAAAATGAGTTGCTTTAGGATAATATCTTTTAAACCATAAAGAATCGATCAAGACCCCTCATTAGGGTTAAAAACGGCAATTTTTTCCTAGATATGCCAAATCACCAAAATGGTTACTCGAGTGATCTTTAAATAGCCTCTAGATCAAATGTTGTAAAAGAAGTTAAGTCAAAATACAATTAGAAAGAAAGTAATTTAATTTTTGATTGATTCTGAACCTAAATTTGAAAAATTTGGAAAATGAGGTCCTGAATTAATTTTTTAAAATCTTCAATACCAAAGCTAAAATGAGATGGTTTATGAGTTTTTACATTTTCAATTTTTTTGATCAAATGGTTGACCAAAAGTTAATCATTTAGTGATTTATCCCCAAAATGTTGATTTTATGATCAAAACTTTGAATTTTTTGAAAATTATTGTGGCCAAAGTGAAATTAGGACCAATTGGAAACTTTTATGCAAAAAGCCAAATTTTGACCATGGGTTGACTTTTGATCAATGAGTTGACTAAAGTTAACTTTTTGACTTTTTGGGTTTTTGATGAAAATGGCTAGAAAACTATCTACAAATGAAAGACCAATGAAAAAGAAATGAAAATGAAATTTTTGCAAGAAACAAGTTTTGTTGCAATTGAACACTCTAATCACAAGGTTTTGCCTTTTGTGACACATCAACTAAAAATCAAGGGTGCCCATGACAAAATTTATGTTTTTCTATTTTTCTGTTTCTTGGAATATGTTTGGAACAAAAATTTGTTTGATAACGCAATTTCATTTTTTTTATTTTGGAATAAATTTTTATTCAAGAAATAGATTTTGAGCATAAATCGAAGTTAAAATTTTTAACTTTTTTATTTTTGAAATAGAAAACAAATTAATTTCTTCCTTTCTTTATTAGAAGAGACTTTGGGCATTCTCCCTCAACAGAACACATTTGAGCATTCATCCTTCTCAACAAAGTGACACTTTAACCAAAAACCCTAGGCACATTGCTGCTCATCTAGCCGTCGACTCCAACTTTGTCCTCTTGCTGGTCACATTGTCGCTCACCTCAACATCAACTGTGACTTCGTCCTCCCTGCTGCCATCGACTCCAACTCCATCTTCTCGCCTGTCACATCGTCGCTCACCTCAACGTCGGCGTGACTTTGTCCTCCCGCCGCCATCGACTCCAACTCCGTCTTCTTGCCTGTCACATCATCACTCACCTCAACGTCAATTGTGACTCCATCCTCCTTGCCACCGTTGACTCCAACTTCGTCTTCTCGCCTATCACTTCGTCACTCACCTCATCATCAACTCCAACTCCATCTTCCCTACCATCGTTGACTCCGACTCTAACTCCATTCTCTTGCCAACATCCACTTTGTCCACTTGGAGGCGTCCACTGTTCAATTGTCACCATTGACTCCGACTCCATCCTCAACCCTAGGCCCTCATCGATTGCACGAGCATATCTTCCGGACACCTTGAGGTAACCGTGATTGACGCTGTCCACGCAATCGATGGCCTTTGCCTCTTTGTCTAACTTGTGCTTTCACATTGAGTGGGACTAAGAGTTTCCATGGTCGCTTGAATAGGGTGTGATTTTGGGACTTTTTACCTCTTTTTCTTGACGCCTCTAGGTAATTGTGATTGATCGGCACCATCTGATGATTTGCAGCCAGTAGTGTCCTACTCATGGCTTCTCATTCCTGATTATCACATTCTCGTGAGATTTCTTTTCATCTAAGTCCAAATATCCTATGTTCCTAATATGGTTGTGAGCATAAGTCTTGAGTAGATAATGACAGTTGAATATGTGGTAGAGCTCCAATGAAGTGAAGCATAATATTCATGGTTGGAGTGTTGATGTTCTTGAATTAATAAGCAATCCTTTGGGTTTTCTAGGTGTGCTTGAAGAAGAAGATGTTGAAAGGTTTATGGAAATAGAGTAGAACAGTTGTGAGTTTATTTTGGGCAGATTTGGACTTTGTTTTATTATAGCAAAAGAGTCATGAGTTTCTTTTCTTGTTTTTGGGGGGTCGTGTTCGTGTTCATGTTAGTTTCATCTCCTAATTAAGCTTGTCTTTATTGTTTCTTGAAGTGGTTTGCGAGGTAAACTGATGCAATTTTTTTGCTTTCTATTTACTATGTCAAGCTCATAATCTCTCTTTTAACTTGGTCCTTTGGATACATATTTTGGGTATTCTTTTTCATCTTTGTTTCAAATTCGAGAGAATCATTCATTGTTTCTTATGGTTGCTGGAATTTTGTTATTGATTATCGTAGCGTTACTACCATTTTGTTATTGATTCTGATAGTGTTGTTGCCATTTTAAAATTTAATAAGTACGGCTACCACAAACCAACTACTGCCATGGTCTTAGACTGTGGTTACCACGAACCAAGTATGGTTGCTGCCATTTTCCATAGTTTATGCAATAAAATGTATTTACATAGTAGTAGAAGTGATCTTAGGATGTCTATGGGTTGTACATGTATACTTGCAATATATGCTTGCTTGTATAATTTGATACAATGATCTCTTTCAATTTTCTTCGTGCATTTTGATTAACAGACATAGAACATTACATTGATATGATCTTGACATCAAAGTTTACGTTCTAAAATTAGTACATCAACCGGTATGGCTCATTGGATACTTAACCAGTTAAGGTTAAATGACATCTCACAAAGAGGTATTTATGGCAAAGTGAACTGAGCATTTGACCAATTTGCTTATAAGTTTATTGGTAGAAGAGATGAAAAAGAGAAATCGCCTCACCTGTATATACAACAAAGTAGGGTGGAATAACATACATGCTAAGTTCAATGAACAAACAAGACTCCAATTTAATGTAATTCAGTTGAAGAATAGGGTAAACAAACTAAAGAGATAGCATAGTAGTTTTAAGAAGCTTTTCTCACAATCTAGATTTGGATGGGATAATGTAAAAAAAAGAAAAATAAAAGAGGTCACTCTGGAGGATCCGAGTGTTTGGGAGTCTCACATCAAGGTATCATTTTACTTGAGTCCATTTGTTCTTATTATGGATGTAAGCTTCAATTATATTGTTGACGTATGTCATTACTATGAAAATTACAAGATAATAGCAAATGGGCAAAATTAAAAAATGATGGGTTTCCTCAATATCGCGATCTTTGTATTGTGTTTGATGATACATATACTACTAGGGAGTATGCAGTAGGAAATGCATAAGACTTAGTGGTGTTAGAGGGAGAAGACAATGATGTTAGTAGCGACAAGGGTGGTGGTGCTATGGTAGGTGATCCAGAGGAATTTAATGAACACCATGTTGATGAGGAAGTCTTTATATTTGATGCAACCACCATCCCAGTCCCTAAGAAGCACAAGTTGAATATGACTCCAAATTCCGAGAGGAGAAGAAAGAGTAACACCTATGATATTAGTGTCACCTACAAAGCCATTCAATAAATGATCAAATTCAAGACGAGTCGATCAACAAATGGCTCCATGCCTTTATAGGCCCCACCTCCTGTAGACCCCTACTTCATAGGAGTTGTGGTTACTGTCCTAAATGGCATGCTGACTTAAGTAGAATCTTTACAACAAAGTTCTGAACTAGACATGTTTTAATGCCACTTGGAGAAAGGCCGTCTCATTTTTCTACCTAAAAGGAGACGTGGACTTCTTGAATCTTTTTAAATTATTGTTAGAAATTATGCTATGGATTTATATATGACTTAATTTCATTCTATGACTTATGTATTTGAGACTTTGTTTTTTTTTTTTTAAGTTGCAATTATGATGACATTATTACTATTGTTGATTATTATTGGAGTCCTTATTTAATGGGTTTATGTTATTATTTTGTGTGATAGCATAGATAATATGGATGGAGGTGAAAATAGCATGTATAACGGTCAACTAGCATCAATTGAATTAGTTGAGCATGATTTTGATGATTTTGATCTTGATATACTAATAGCATGGTTATCCATTGTTACTGTAGATATGCCCATGTGCACGAGAGAACCTATTAGGGACAGCTCATTGCCAGGTACCCAATGGGTAAGGGAGGTTCTTTTTGGGCATTTAGATAGAGTATATAAAGTTTTTAGAATTGAGAGACATGTCTTTCTCAACCTTTGTGATCTAATGAAGGTAAAAGATTGGTTGGAAGATAGCCGATATATTAAAATAGATGAACAAGTTGGGATTTTCTTATCTATGATTTGTTACAAATACTCAAATAGAGATTTATGTGAGAGATTCCAACGTTCAGGACAAACTATTAGCAAGTACTTGACTAAAGTATTGCAAAAAGTTCTCAAATTGGCAAGAAAGGTTATCATACCACCCTCCTTTTATGTTGTTCCACGAGAGATTCTTATGGATCTTAACTATAAACATTACTTCAAGGTAGAATTCTCATATATTCATTTACACCATCAATTTTATTTTTGTTGATCTTGTAAAATATTGATCTTTGATAAAATGACAAGGTTGTATAGGCACTATTGATGGCACCCATATTCATGCTTCTATACCTGTGTCGAAGCAAATCCAATTGAGAGGTAGGAAATGAATCACCACTTAGAATATGATGTGTGTTTGTTCATTTGATATGAAATTTACTTTTATGTATGTTGATTGGGAAAGCTCTACCAATGATTGACGGGTGCCTTCAACAGAACTTGAGACTCCTTATTTGGAATTTCCTCATTTGCCACCAAGTATTTGTTTGTCCTCTAAAGAGTAATTTTTATTTTTTATGATTGTACTACAGTTACAAATCATGACCAATAAATGAATACCTTATTATAGACAAATTATATGTGGTGGATTCTGGTTATGCAGAATTCCAGGATTTTTAACTCTTTTAAAAGGTGAACGGTATCATTTAAATGATTATAGGGGTAGAGCGAGATAACCAATAATAGGAAGAGAATTGTTTAACTATTGGCATTATTCTCTAAGGAATATCATTGAAATACCATTTGGGGCATTAAAGAATTGCTTCTTCATTTTGAGACACATGTCTTCATTTACAATTTGAAAGCAAGCACATATTGTATTGCATGTTGTCATATCCATAATTACATTTGTGATCAAGACAAGATGGATAAAAAAATTTCCCTGTATGGAGATTTGCAATACCTATTTGGACCTACGCGGGATGAGGTTGCGAGACGATACATTGACCAAGGAAGGAACCGAGATGAACATGCTTAAGAAAAGTATTGTCAATACAATGGTAAGGGATCATAATATCCCAAAGATTCTATGAAATTGTATTTTCAACTTTTGTAATGTACTATTTTTATTTTCGAATATTATTTTATATTTGAGGATTTACTATGTTGTTATCTAAAAAATTTTATTCCTAGAAATATAAATTTTATTCTCTTATCAAACAAATTCCTGTTCAAAAAAACAAAAAATTTTAGTCGTTATCAAACGTGTTTCTTTGCTCATAAACTCATTCAATGAATAGAAATTGATAATCAATTTCTGGCCAAAATTTGATTTTGTTCCAAAAATTTTGTCATGTGCACCTGAGGTGTCAACAACACTATATATTGATTGATACACAGACATCATGATTCATGATTTCATATTATTTTATGCTACACCTTATTATAAAATGTCATATACTATATGTCGATTGGACATCATGACTAATGACTCCGTGTTATATTATGCTATATCTTATTAGATTGGTTGATACATAGACATCATGATTCGCGACTCCATTTTATCTTTTGTATACGTCTAGAAAAGACAAACATCAATCGGCTTCTTATGACAAGAATGGAAATATCATTGAAGTTGGCGTGTGGAAATTGGCAGATGATAACCATATAATTAAACCCCATATCTCGGCGAGTTATTAGTGCTACTAGAACATTTTATCGCTTATTTAATTGGTAAACCTAAAAAGTAAAGAATGAATGCTCACCTCAGTGATCTAGCTGCTATCCAAATTTTATAGGGTTAATACCCTGAAAAATCCCAAACTAGTACACTTGTGACAAATTTACCCTAAACAATTTTTTTGACCACAAAAACCCTAAACTGGTATACTTTTGACAAATTTACCCCAAATCGGTACACTTGTGACAAATTTACCCTCGGTTAGTTTTGTTAAATTTTACCGTTAAAATATTAAGTTAAATAACACATGACAGTTGATTGATATACCAATTTGGGATTTTACGCTCCATTTGTCATAGTTTACAATTTTTGTGATTTTTTTGGTGATATTAATCTAATTTAGTGGATGGTATATTTGTCACAAATTTATCGGTTTGGGGTTTTTTATGGTCGAATAAATTAGTTTGGGGTAAATTTGTCATAAATGTACCAGTTTAAGGTTTTTTTATGGTTAGTCGGGGTAAATTTGTCACAGGTGTACAAGTTTGGAGTTTTTTATGGTAAAAAAAATAGTTTGGGGTAAATTTGTCACAAGTGTACCAATTTGGGGTTTTAGGGTATTAAACCAATTTTATAATCCAGTCAAAGTCATCGTTCCATATAAAACAAAATTGTATCTCATGAAACGCATTTATCATGCACCAATCGCATGAAAATTCTTGCTTTCCACGTATGATGGTGTATATCAACAAGACAAGGCAAGTGCGTAGGGCATATAAAAACCAGCATATGAATGCAAAAACTCAATATAAACTTCTGATCGACTCTCTTTCTTCTCATCCTCTATAGTGAACTCGCTTCTATATTACTTCAAAACTCAATGGACACAGAACTGCTCTATGATATGTCTCCCTACACAAGGATCTACAAGGATGGCCGAGTGGAGAGACTTCTGGGCACGGAAACTGTCCCTCCGTCACTTGACGAGAAAACCGGCGTCAATCGAAAGATGTTGCCATTTCACCGGACTCTGCCGTCTCCGTGAGACTTTACATCCCAAAAGCTGCGACCGATTCTCTACAAAAGCTCCCTGTGCTTGTATACTTTCACGGAGGAGGCTTCATAATTGAATCGGCACAGTCGCCGACTTACCACAACTATCTCAATGCCCTAGTCGCGGAGGCCAACATCATCGCCATCTCCGTCGATTATAGAAGGGCACCGGAGCATCCGCTTCCAGCAGCTTATGATGATTCGTGGACTACCCTCAAATGGTGGCCTCTCATTCTACCAGAAATGGCCCGGAGGACTGGCTGAATTCTCATGCCAATCTCAAGAAGGTGATCCTGAACGTTCTTCATTTTCTATTTAGATCACCTGCCGGTATATATATGCTAATAGTTACAACGTCCAAACTCACAATATTAGATTCGTCTTTTGTTTGGTGTAGTTGTGGCTGTAATATTGCGGTGTTGCTTTATGATTGTGCTATGAAGTGTAGTCTCTAGTATCTTGTGGTGACATATGTTAAGTAACACATCTTAAGAGTGGGATAGGCTGTTTCTTGAATGCTATTATATGCTAAGGATGAGAAGGAAGCGAGGCGGGGACGGAGATCTTGGTCCCCAAACCCGTTTCGTCACCGCCGTGTGCCCCTACGGGGCGGTTTTGCCTTGTGGGCTAGTGGGGACCCACCATATAATCAATATTTTTCTCAAAAAGAAATAATTCCAAATTCTAGATGATTATTTGACATTGTTTTTATTCTTATTAGTATTATAAGAAAGATGGCCTCATGGGTGGATTTTATAAAAAAGAATAGCGGCGTGGGTTGGTTCTAAAGAACTAATCAAGCTCCTTTTCAAAATTGGTCAATATGGGACAATTGTGAAGATGAAACACACGGAAAATTATTGGTCCATATTGCTTTCCTAGAGTCTAAGCTTGCATCTTCTACAAAAGCGATTTGTAAGGAGAAGAGATGGTTCTTAGGATTATATTTAAAATATTTCATATTTTTCAACAAACAGATTAAAATAAATATATATTCATTAAAGTGCACAAGGGGCATATTAGCCCCTTCGTGCCTATTGCCTGTGCCATGCCCTGCGGGGCTTTTTTGGGGGGGGGGAATTTGCAGCATTCGGAGTGGCGCACCATGCCCATCTCTACTATATGTAGCTACAGCTGCGAGGTGCTACACTTGTTTGAAGTTTGTCGAGCACCTTTTAAAATTTGCAGTAACGATTTTCACAAAATAGATTTTGGGGAAATTGTGCCATAAAGACTCTTGTTCACTTTTAGAAATAGGTCCAATGTCTTAGCCTTCTGACTATTAAGAGGTTGAAGCCAAAATAGAAAACCTGTTTCAATTTGCCTCCAAAGTATAGAAAAAAGGTCAGCTTAAATGTAGGATACAATCTAAAAGTTAAGGCGACTTAAGATAAAGTTCTATACGAATTTAAAAAGATTTGAGGTTCTCAATACAGAAAAGATAATTTCATACTCTAAAATTAGGAGAATAAGCCAAAAAGAAAAATTAAAGCCACACTAAAAATTGATTGCAAGAATTGTTCCTAGAATATATTTTTTAATGAGGGTTATTTGTTTCATCATAGGCACTGGATTGTTCGAATTTCAAAATGGTTTTGGCTGGGCCGTGAGGATTTCCTTTGTTATTGACAAGATAAAATAATGTTTTGCCATTCTTTCCAGTGATCGATCGGTCGCTCGAGTCTTCTCGAATAATTGCAAACAGTTGGCGGTTTCCGAAACAATGTTTGGTATTTACGTAATATAATTTTCTGTTGCGACCTGTTTATTGGAGTATCCTTGTACATGCTCAGCAATGACTGTACACTAATACAACATTCTCTAAATACTTCATAGGTGTTTATGGCTGGAGATAGCGCGGGGCCAACATAATTAACAACATGGGCATCCGATTGGGAGAGGAAAAGCTAAATGGAATCGAATTTCGAGGCGGTATTATGGTGCATCCTTATTTCTGGGGCGACGAACCATTGCCTTTGGAGACCACCGAGCCCAAGAAGAGGTCCTGATCAGGGACTTATGGCGCGCGGCGAGCCCGACGACCCTGGGTGTGATGACCCGCTAATGAACCCGGCAACCGACCCGAGGCTCTCGAGTTTCAATGTCAATAGGGTCCTGATTTGTGTTGCTGAAAAGGATATATTTAGACAGAGGGGTTGGTATTACAAGGAAGTGTTGAGTGAGAGTGGATGGAGTGGAGTTGTGGAAGTGATGGAAGCACCGGGGAGAATCATATTTTTCATTTGTCAATCCTAGCTGTGATAATGCTGCGAAGATGATGAAGAAATTGGTTACCTTCGTGAATGAGGATAAATAGGGTCAGAGATATTATTGTTAATTAGTAGCTTATTTGTGCGTAGCTTCATCTGTATCCGGGGCTAATTCTTGTTCCGAGCGGGATATTTTCTTATATGCTCTATAAATTTTGAATCTTGTTAGCAAAATCGTGTGAGTGGCAACTTGTTGGCTGGGTACCTTGATGGTACTTCTCCAATAATGTTAGCTACTTAGGAACATCAAATGCAATTATCAACCTTTTATGAAAGTTTACCACTCAAACAAAAACTTATCAGTGAAAATAGTAGTTTACTTGCACTAATAAGTGACCAACATAGGGCCACTATTGATGGAGTAAGTGTTTACCTGGAGTAAGGAATTTGCCAATTACAAGTGGAATGTGAGTTATCTACTTATGCATCACTCAAAACAAAGCTTAGAATTAAAATTGGTAGCTTCCCAACGCAGGTCCAATCAAAAGTTATTAGTTACAGTCAAGTCATGAACTCGTCACTGTAAATGAACTTTGAAATAAGCAACTCACGGACATAGGTCTTTTATTACTTTAGTAAGTGACAAACACTTTTTTCAGGAATTTACAAACGCCAAATTCAATGGTAAGTTATTTAAGTTGTTTACTAATTTATCATTGGCAGTGGGATCTTACTATTGAAATTAGTATTATACTAACAAACTAGGTGGTTGGATGAGTGATACAAGACTTGCTTTATAAGTTGAAGGTCACAAGTTTGATTCTTCAATTTATCTTTGGTCTTAGAAAACCTTGGTTACTATGCAAAGAAGGGCCTTAGGTGTTTTACCAGTCTTGCACTTCCCGGCTTGCACCTAGTGGGATTGCGGTGATAGATTTATGCAATGGGCGGTTGGCATTTTATTAGGGCCTTAAACCAAAGATTTTAACTGCACATGAGGTTGGGTTGTGGTGATGGGTTTATCCAATGGGTAGTTAGTATTTTATTAGGGCTTAAACAAAACATTTCAGCATTGCATGAGGGAAGTCGAACTTCGTCCAAACTTTTTTTTCCATAACAAGAGTTAGTGATGTATTGGAGAAATTAATTACTTACCCTACCAATGTAGGCTCACACTTAGGGTGGTAAGTTATTGACCTAGTAAGAAGCTAACCAAAGTTCAGTTCAATAGTAAGTCGTAAAATTGGAAATAAATTCTTGCATATCGAAGTTATTAACTTATTAATAGAAGATAATTGATTAACTAATGGCAACGTTATGAGCGTTGCTAGTAGGACAGTACCGAAACTTTAGACCAGCGACAGTGGAATAATGGCCACATATTGCAATTTGGAAAAGATAGGCAACCGGAACGTGGATTAGAGATAGTTTGACGCATTTAAAGAAACAAATCCAAGGATATTATTCAAGCCAAAAAAAAAAAAAAAAAAAGCCATGGGATATGAACTGCAACTTTGAGGTGATGAATATAATTCCAAATTCAAATATGTTCTTTAACATTTTATCTATAATTAGTAGAATAAAATAAGACGGTTATAGAATTTATAGAAAACTAGTTTTGAAAATTCTAAATAAATAAAAGGATGAAAATATCACTATAAATTATTTACACCAATCACTAAATAGATTTTGCGTTAGAGTTTCAAAATCACAGAAAAGAAAAGGTAGAGAGAAAAAGCTCAAGGATAGTTTTTTTGTCACACTCCTTAAAAGGCAAAAGATGAAAGAAGGGTCAATTAAGTCAATTCAGTCTAAACCGTTGCCCTACTTTTAGCCGTTGCATGGCATTAGATAAGGAGATCCTCTCTCCGCTTATATGTTCATCATAATTGCTAATATCCTCTTGCTGTTAATGAGAAAAGCAACGAGAGATGGTAAAATCAAAGGGATAAAGCTAAACAAACATTGTGCAACTCTATCTCACTTCTTGTTCCAGATGACTATCTTCTTCTTGGATGGAAAAGTAATAGAATGCTAGAACATTGCTAAGGTTTTAAACTAGTATTGTTTTGACCGTAGTAAGTTCCTATATTAATATGGGAAAACCATGTAAAAAGTTATAAGTCTATTACACTTTTATCAATTTAGTCCTAAGCCTTTTAATATTATTAATTGAGACCTAAAATTTTTCACATTTTGTTAGTTGAGTTTATTTGACCAATTTTAGCTAGAAATCACTAATATAAATATCAATGCTAACACAAAAAATTTTAGTAATATTTTTCAAATTTATGATTTATTATTATTATTATTATTATTATTATTATTATTATTATTATTATTATTATTATTATTATTATTATTATTATTTTATTTACTCTGGTTGGCAAGGGCATTACAGCCATTGCTAGCCAATAAGTGAGGGTGTTAGACTTAGCCTAGATTTGGGTGAGGGTCCAATACTCTCACGTGACCAATGAGGATGCGTGCAGCCCTTGCCTATGGCCGGCCCGATCTCGTCGGTTAGAGTGGAAAAAGAAAAGAAAAAATAAATGAAAATAAAGTAAATAAAAAATCTAACAATATTTAAAATGTTATTAAAAAAATATCCATTTCAGCATAAGCCATGCTACATAGAACAACCAGTATGTACGTCAGAAATTTTTAGCTGAAATTGGCATAGACTCAATGGGCAAATCATGAAAATGTTTCAAACTCAATTGGCACAATAAAAGTTGAGGACAGAATTAGAAAATAACAATAAATATGTGATTTTTTGGATAACTTTTCCAATTAATGTACTATTTGATTTCAAAGGAGTTAAATCATGGTTTCTGTTCATAAAATTCTAAACGCAATTGAACGTATCAAATAAGTATATAGTGATGAAAAGAATATCATCCCATGGAGATTGATGCTTAATGAACTAATTATATACTAAAAATAAATTAATTCTAAAATTTATCTAACAAATCAAAAGAGAATTGAGAACAAATTAAAACTAAAAATATTAAAAGCAAAATTTCGAGACTAAATGCAGTAAATCAATCAAATAAATATGTTAAAGCATTCGATTTCATCATAACCATTGGATATAAATTTCAAATTGTTACACGTACAAAAACAATATCTAACATGTGATAACGAAATTTTCTAAACTATTTACTATCATATCTCTAAGTATAGCCAACCTACTCAATTTAATAATCCACTATATCTCTATGTGAATTTAAATAAACATAAGCGCATTAAAATTTATTAATATTCTCGATTCACAATGAGTCTTTTGAATCATCTTATCTTGAAAGCTGCACAAATAATATGGTATATCTCTCTCCACGTTTAATTCATGGTTATATATTATAAACAATTGCATATTATCACTTCTTAATTTCAAACATGCATATAAGATTATTGAAACGGTGGCTAGTCATTCAAAAGTATTAAGCATAATAATATATAATTCATATGAATGGAATCACTTGTATGCATAAATCATAAAATTCGCATCGTCATGATTAAGCTACATGGTAGCCCTAACAAAAGAAAATTAGAACATAGCAAAAGAAGAAACGAAAATATAAATTAAACTTAGCATCTTAAATCAAAGAATAAAATTACGTCATTACTTTTGTCTTCTTTTCAAAATACTTGAAAAAACTCTAGAATAATGAAAAACGATCTAAAATAAAAACCTCGCTATCCTCTAAGCTCTCAACATTCTCATATTTATAGAATACATCCAAGACCCTTATTTTCAGGTAATTGCTTATTTTTCGCATAAAATTAGGGAGTAAATCAAATGATTTTTATTTGATATCTATCTACCAAAACTTGCAGATAAAATTAGGGAACAAAATCAAAATTCCTTGATTTGATATCTTTCTTCAATGCATTCTGATTTGAATTCCTGATTTTTGTTATTTTTTTCTTATCTTCTCCATATCTGTTATGCTGCATAATAAGAAAAATTGAATAATTAGAAAGAAATCCAAATATTTTCTCATAGATATTGCATTACTTGTTGCCTAAAATAGGTCAAATAACTCCATTTTTATAGAGTTATCAAACTCCCAAACTTAACATGTTACTAATTCTCAAGCTTAAAAAAGCAAGATATAATGCATATTTAAGCCAACAACCTCCTCAATGACATTTTTCCACCAATTGTTCAAATTCACAATTCAAAGAAAAACACCTATTTCATTCAAACATTGAAATTGATTCATAAGTTAAGACTTATTCTAACCATGTGATCCAAGTGTGTATGTGAGTCTTCATCTTTTCGAATTATATACGATCCAGATAAATTCACATTGGTATGCAACCTCTAAAAAATTCTCTATAATTTTGACCAAATCTCATAGGTTTGCTTTTCATTCCTCTCTCCACTAATGTAAGCTATTCATCCAATCAAAAATCAATAGGTTTTTATCGGTTTGTAATGTAAGGCTGGGCTTTGGGTAAGATAATGGTAATTTTAAGCTTAAATCACCCATCAACACGTTGATTTCTAGGATCCAATCAAAGGCAATGTCATTGTCCCTAATTTCCTCCTTCAAGATAATCTTTTTGCCACCACATATCATCATTCCTTTCTTTCTTCTTTTTTTCATTGCTCTTTTTTTTTTTTTTTTTTTTTGAATTGTTGTATGATGGAGTTTCTCCCGAAGTCCCTCATAATATAACATGAAAATTTCCAACCTATTGAATATCCAAAAGACTCACTCAATTGAAAGTTGGACAGGGAACCATAACATCAATTTTTTTTTTTTTTTATGATACACCCCAAACAACCATAGCAATTAATTTTTTCTTTTTCATGCCCCATACTTCTTCCCAAATTGCTATTAGACTCAAATAAAATTTTTCCTCAAAAAAAAAAAAAATCAACGTGTTCATGGGGCATAGGCCAATGATATAATTTGATAAAATCTAGGCTAAATATATAAATGGGTATCAATAAAAAATTAAATAATAATTAAGACTCAACAGGTAACTAGGGGCAAATAAATAGGGTTGGCTTGAAAGGCTCAATCGATTCAAAAATTACCTAAATCATTTTCTCAATTAGATGTCATAGGATTTCGCCTTAACAAAAAATCAAACAAATTCTAAGATTTTGGTAAGACCTAAGAAAATCACACTTTACATGAACATTCTAGATTTACACACAATTCAAAATGTAAGGACTATTAGTACTTTCGGTAAGTGGATCGACATAATCATAATTAAAATTAACCACACATCGTTGCAAGTTTTCAAATGAAATTTGAATTTTCCTAAGAATAGAAAAATTCATAACAAGGAATGCAATCATGAAAGAAATTTCAAGAACAGCAAAAATTTTGTCTTCCCTTCCCCCTAAAGACTTGAATGACGCATTGTCCTCAATGCAAAAAGAAAAATAGGAACAAGAAAACTCCTTTAGTTGTAGGATGTGTTCATGGATGGCCTTGATGACTAAATTCCCCAAAATGTAGTCCCTCAAGAAAAAATTAACCTAGATAAAATAGAGGAAAATTAATCTTTTTCTTCCTTTTTTTTTTTTTTTTTTGCAAAAAGTTAACTTAATAATAAAAAAATAATGAAAATTCTTGGATTGTCTCTCGAAAGCGCTTGCTTTATAGTTTTCAGTTAAACTATCTCAAATGTCACTATTTTGGAGAATGAAGTTCAATAGTGGTTGTCTACTTATTGTAACCACCTTCAAAGTGGGGTTTAAAACGTTGACCATTAACCATGAATGTGCCCTCGGTATCATGCGTAACTTCAACTATTCCGTATGGGAACACTTGTGTGACTGTGAAAGATCAAACCATCGAGATTGTAACTTTCCTGGAAAAAGTTTGAGACGAGTGTTATAAAGTAAAACTTTTTAACCAATTTTGGACTCTCTTATGAATATGTACTTGTCATACCATCTTTTGTATGCTCTTTTATACAACTTACAATTTTTATAGGCATCATTGTGAAATTCCTCCAATTCATTCAGTTGTAATAATCTTTCTTCATCTACACATTGCATGTCAAAATTCAGAAATTTTAATGTCTAATATGCTTTATGCTCTAATTCCACCGGTAAATGACAAGCCTTCCCAAACACTAGCCTAAAAGAAGACATCCCAATTGGAGTTTTGAACGCTATCCTAGAGACTTCATTGTTTTTTTTTCTAAAATTCTTGATTTACCTATTTGAAACCTCTACTTAACTACTAATTTGAGAATGATAGAGGTTGCAACCTCATGTGGGACTCCGTACTTACTCAAAAGTGCTTCAAGCTATTTATTGTAAAATGTGTCTCCCTATCACTTATAATTGCCTTAGGAATGCCGAATTAGATAAAAATGTTTTCTTCAAGAATTTGACCACAACCTTAGCATTATTTGTTGGCAATACTATAACTTCTACCCACTTAGACACATAGCTCCACAACCATCAAAATGTATAAATTCCTATAAAAATGTTTAAAGGGTCCCATGAAATCAATAATGTTGTTTAAAGGCATCTATTTTTCCTTGAAATATTTCAGTTCTCTAACATCTATCATATGATTATACATAGGAGTATGAATCTTTAAAAAGTGTGGGCAATAAAATATAGATTGTAAAATCTTAGCTGCAATTTTAATGACACCAAAATGTGTGCCTCTCCATCATGACAATGATGTAGAATGTTCGCCTTCT